>NC_062538.1:22103404-22115904 GCF_022655615.1 Tachysurus fulvidraco
CAGCCATCACCCTACAGCTCGCCCAAATCTCAACACAAGGTCACTCAGAGCTTCCTGCCCCCGGGGTGGGAGATGAGGATCGCCCCCAACGGACGGCCGTTCTTTATCGATCATAACAGCAGGACGACCACATGGGTGAGACTCTCGGGGACACACACACATATACACACACACATTTACACACACACACATTTACACACACATACACACACACACATATACACACACACACATATGTATGTATATACACCCACATATATATGTGTGTGTGTATATATGTATATATATATATACACACACACACACACGCGCGCGCGCATGCACGTACACACATACACACACACATATATATATACACACACGTACATACACACACACCAAGAACAACAACAGAGCACTTTTCCTCTGTTTGCACACTGATGTTTGGGTCGTTATGTAATCAGATATCGGAGGTCCATATAGAATAGTGTAACCATGGCAACAAAATCCAGTTAACTTTTCAGAAACTATTTTTTGCTAATTACAAGTTGACAGATTTTATGTTTCACTGGTAACATTTTAAAAGAGTGTTTACTTTGATTTTATGATTTTTTTCTGATTTTAGAACCAGTTTTCTTTATTTTCGTCAGGTTTGTTTGTTTGTTTGTTTGTTTGTTTGTTTATATTTTAAACTTCTTTTTAATGTTCCTGAATGAATCACAAGACTTTGACTGCTACCTGTTACTTAGAAACTGCAGATGAGCCAAACAACATACACAGGAACTACCCAGAAAGTCCCGCCCCCTTTCCTGTCACGTTTCATGATGTTTTGTTCTCCACACACACTCACTCTCTCTCACACACACACACACACACACACACACACACACACATATGTACTGAAATATTTAGTTTTGTCACCATGATGCTTTTTTGGCTGTGTTTGTGTGCGCGTGTGTGTGTCGTGTGTGTCCCAGTTACACACACATCCGTTGCTGGTTTTTTTCTTACTCAGTGTGGTGTTGAGCAGGTGATGTTCAGTGTGAGCTCTTGTTTACATGCTGATCAGCCACACACACACACACACACACACACACTCTCTCTCTCCGCACTGGATACATTCATGTTTAACTCTCCCATCAAATCACACACACAACAACCAAACACACCAACACAAACCCAACAAATGCCAATACACACCAAACAAACACCAACCCACTATGTAAACACACACACACACACACCAACTGGAGATTTAATTAAATCGTTTTTTTATGTCTGAATTAAAACCAGATGAAATCTAAATGTTTGTTTTCTCTGCTGCTGTTTGTTTGGTGTTTGTTCATACTGATTGCCTCATTGTTTGTTTTGAATCAGTGTGTGTGTGTGTGTGTGTGTGTGTGTGTGTGTGTGTGTGTGTGTGTGTGTGTGTGTGTGTGTGTGTGTGGTGAGCCACAGTAGTCAGGATACTGATGACATCAGTCCTTATAAAATCTCTCACATTCTTGCTGGTTATTATACAGATGGAGGAGCTTACTAATTTCACGACCACACACACACACACACACACACACACACACACACACACACACACACACACACATACTGGAGAAAGATCTGTTGAAGCTGAAAAGTCAGTGCGCCACCTGGTGTGTGTGGGGGCTCCTTTTTTTTCTTTTAATATATGTTGCCACCACTGTACAGTGTTTAAGGATGCTACACACACACACACACACACACACACACACACACACACACACACACACACACAAGCTCTCCTCTGTTTGGAGAGAAGCAGTGCATTATAAGAACCAAGATTGAATAGTCTCCTCTGTTTATAGAGAGTAATAGGACTGACTCTCTCTCTCTCTCTCTCTCTCTCTCTCTCTCTCTCTCTCTCTCTCTCTCTCCCCCCCACCCCCACACAGGAGGATCCTCGTTTAAAGTACCCCGTTCACATGAGGGTTAAAGGCGCACTGGACCCAGGTGACCTCGGCCCACTTCCTGTGAGTCCCAAAGGCAGCCGAGGGATTCTGTTACCCAGAATGCACTTCTGCTCCATTAAATGTCCTGTTTACTGTTTATTATTTTATTTCTGTCTTTTATCTGAAAAGAATGAAGTAATGCCAAGGTACAAGTGTCCTGTCTATACTGACACTCTGTCTCGCTGTCTCTCTCTCCCTTTCTCTCTCTCTCGCTCTCTCTCTCCCTTTCTCTCTCGCTCCCCCCCCCTCTCGTTCCCTCTCTCTCTTCCTCTCTCTCTCCCTCTCACTCCCCCTCTCTCTCTCTCTGCAGCCGGGATGGGAAGAGCGAGTCCATGCAGATGGAAGAACGTTTTACATTGACCACAGTAAGATTATTAAGATTACACACACACACACACACACACACACACACACACACACACACACACACAGGTGTGAATATACCTCTCTCAGTGCTCTGTCTCTGTAGCTCCACACACTCTGTTCAGCAGCGATGTGTTATCTGATCTCTCAGGTCACGTTACACCTGTTGGTTCTGCAACACACACACACACACACACACACACACACACACACACACACACACACTTGTTAATCCCAGCAGGTGTTTTTTAACCCAAAACCAAGGACAAATAAATTTTGATTCATTTTGCACACGGAGAAATTCGACACTCGGTGTTGCTTTAAACTGCACAAACACCTCAGATGGGTTTTATATCTGTTTATCATCATGCAGCAGAAAATAATGGCACCCCTCATACCGTATGACTTAATGAAGACACATCAGTCGTTGTCATGGTGATATCCAGAGGCACACGTTTGTCCATCTCACTGTTGAGTCGGGTGTTAAATGTTCTGTGACTTGTGTGTTAGTTCAGTGCGTTAAATATTATTATAAAGAGAGTCGTCTGTGTTTCAGACACCAAGAACACACAGTGGGAGGACCCTCGACTACAGAGTCCCGCTATCACTGGACCGGTCAGTCTCTCTCTCTGTCTCTCTCTCTGTCTATCTCTCTCTGTCTATCTCTCTGTCTCTGTCTCTCTCACTCTCTCTCACTGTGTGTGTGTCCTCCTCAGGCCGTGCCGTACTCGCGAGAGTTTAAACAGAAGTATGATTACTTCAGGAAGAAGTTAAAGAAGCCGGTAAGATGCAACACAAATTGCATTAAATATTCTCAAATTAAATAAAAAAATATTTTAATTTGGATAAGATGTTTATTCGGGAATATAAACACTGCAACACTGTGTGTGTGTGTGTGTGTGTGTGTGTGTGTCTGTGTCTGTGTCTGTGTGTGTGTGTGTTTCCCCAGACGGACATTCCTAACCGTTTCGAGATGAAGCTGCACAGAGGCAGTATATTTGAGGAGTCCTACAGACGCATCATGTCCCTGAAGAAGCCGGACTTTCTGAAGTCTCGTCTCTGGATCGAGTTCGAGTCGGAGAAAGGGCTGGACTACGGGGGCGTGGCCAGGGAGTGGTTCTTCCTGATCTCTAAGGAGATGTTCAACCCTTATTATGGGCTGTTTGAGTACTCTGCCACGTGAGTGTCCTTTGTTCGTCTCACGTTTAATTTTATTCTGCATGAATCCGAAGTATCTTCGTCTCCTCACCACTTTATCTGTGCTCTTGTGTGTGATTTAGTCACTGAGAGCAATAAAAAGGGGAAATGGTCAGAGGAATAATAAACAATAATACACTAATACTTTAAGACAAATAAAATGAGCTAAAATGAGGTGTGTGAGTGAGTATTAAATTATTAGTAATAAAAAAAAAATTAAATACAAAAACGTGTATTATAAAGTGCTCTGAGACGTTAATGCAGCGCCCCCTGTCTCCCTCTAGTGGCTGCAATGCGAATTGCAATGAAAACACTGATAACGTCTGACCCCAGAGTTTATTTCAGGGCCAGAAATATAGATCTAAACCTCGGCCTGACCTGAACAGCGAGAATAGAAATATTTTCATCATTTTAAGGATTACATTAAGACATTAAGATTATTTATTTGTTTAGTTCTTGCTCCTGTGTGTGACCCGTGTAACCGTGTCGAGTGTGTGTTTGTGTACAGAGATAACTACACACTCCAGATTAATCCGAACTCAGGGTTGTGTAACGAGGATCATCTCTCATACTTTAAGTTCATCGGGCGAGTGGCGGGCATGGCGGTGTACCACGGCAAGCTGCTGGACGGTACGTTAAAACACACCACTGCTCTAGCTCACGTCCCACATGTGTGTTAGCTCCACTGTCCTCGTGTGTCGTGTCCGGACTCTAACTTTGCTCTCGGTGTCACAGGTTTCTTCATCCGACCGTTTTATAAGATGATGCTGGGAAAGCCCATCACGCTGAATGACATGGAGTCAGTGGTACGTTCCTCTTCTCCATCTCACCTTTTATACAACTTTCAGGTGCAATAATCACTTTTTCATTTCCTACTTGTACAAATGACCTGAAGAATGATGGATAAGACAAAAAAACTACGGCTGGGCAAGTTAACGCGTTTTTATCGCGTTAACGCATTAATTAATTAACGCCGACAATTAGTTTATCGTGCGTTAACGTACTTTTTATTTTGAAAGTCCGTTGCTCACTGCGTTTGAATACACATAGAAAGTCTGGGTCACAGGAGGGGTGGGATGTTTATCAGTAGGCTACTGGCTGCTTGGGATGAGCGCCATCACACGTCTCAACCAATGAAAGCATTTGTTCTGTGCCTAAGAGAGCTACAGTGCGAAACAGAAAATATCTGGTGCGGACAGAAAAATGGAGAAAGGTACCGAAATCTTAAATAGACATTTTTATGTTAAACCTCTTCCACACGGTGGGGTTGATAGAACTAAAGCTATTTGTAACCACTGCAAAGCTAAACTGTCGTATCATCGGAGTACTTCGAGTCTGAAGTATCACTTAAATTGCTCGGAAGGAGCCAGTTATAATGTTATGGTCGAGGTTCTGGACATTTTTTCTTTTTTTTTTTTTACAAACTACACAGAACGTTAATGTTTTATTTATTAAAACAGTAATGTTTTAATGTTTTATTTAAACATTAATGTTATATTTAATTTGATTACATTAATGTTTAAGTTAAGATTTACAAGAAGTGTTAACTGCTACTAACTTTTAACTGCTGTAAAAAAGCACTTTATTTGTTTAAAGCTTTGACAAACCAAATGTTATTGCACTTTTGTTCATACAGCAGAACTTTGAGAGAATAAAATTACACAATACCCTACTTTTGATTTCATTATTGAATTTTGCACATGCTGCGATTAATCACAATTAATCACAGAAAAATCATGCAATTAATCGTGATTAAAATATTTAATCGTTGCCCAGCACTAAAAAAAACAAATGATTTAAGAAACAAATATAGAGCGAGTGAAGTGAGAGACTGAGAGAAACTGCTGTATAGTCCAGAATTGTCCAAATCCTGTATAGTCCAGATTGTTGCTTTGTGTTCCTGAACTTCCTGTCAGTCATTTTAGAGACGCTTCCAGTGCGTCAGCAAGCGCCCATCAAAGCAGATGTCTCTATCGCTCTCTCTCTCTCTCTCTCTCTCCCTCCCTCTCTCTCTCTATCTCTGTCTCTCTCTCTCTGTCTCTCTCTCTCTGTCTCTCTATCTCTCTGTCTGTATCTCTGTCTCTCTCTGTCTCTCTCTCTATCTCTCTCTGTCTCTCTCTCTGTCTCTCTATCTCTCTCTCTGTCTCTCTCTCTCTCTACCCCCCCCCCCCCCTCTCTCTCTCACTAAAATCATTACTCACACAGAGGGATATTGGACGAGTCCTTGTTATTGAGTGTGTGTTCCTGGCTATTGATGTTTATTTGTGTGTGTGTGTGTGTGTGTGTGTGTGTGTGTGTGTGTGTGTGTGTGTGTGTGTGTGTGTGTGTGTGTGTGTGTACAGGACAGTGAATACTACAACTCTTTGAAGTGGATTTTAGAGAACGACCCGACGGAGCTGGACCTGCGCTTCTGTATCGATGAGGACAACTTCGGTCAGGTAGCAGACTGTCGACTTTGTTTTTGTTTATTTATTCCCGTCACTTCCCTGAGGACCAGGGTTGGTGTTGGTGTTGGGGTTAGGGTTGGGGTTGGGGTTAGGGTTGGGCTTAGGGTTGGGGTTGGGGTTGGGGTTAGGGTTAGGGTTAGGGTTCAGTAACCCTAGGGCATTCTCATCCCTCACTGTGTATTCATTCCCTCACTCTCTAATCCCTCCATCACAGAGGAGGAAACCGAAAGCAGCGATGCCTTAAGTTTGCATATTACATTTGCATATCGGTACCTGATTGGCTGTTATATTTGATCACACTCGACAGTCAGGTGTTCTATATGAGCGAACAACACGCTGCTGTTTAAAAAAAGACGGTGTGAAGATTTTCACACGTCTTTGATCTTCTGTTCGAGTTCACCTGAAAAGATTTAACCTTAAAAATACAGACGTATTTATAAAAGTTTACTGTGAAGATGTTTTAACTCTAAACCTGTCGTTTGATTGGTTGGTTGATTGATCCGATTTTTTTTTCCACAGACATACCAAGTGGATCTGAAGCCGAACGGCTCCGATTTGGTCGTCACCAATGACAACAAGAAGGAGTATATCGAGTGAGTCGTGTCATGTGTCCTGTCGCTCTCCAGTCATGTACTGAACTAAATAAACTTACTGTAAAATCTCTCTCTCTCTCCCTCTCTCTCTCCCTCTCTCTCTCCCTCTCTCTCTCTCTCTCTCAGTTTGGTTATTCAGTGGCGGTTTGTGAACAGGGTGCAGAAACAGATGAACGCCTTTATGGAGGTAAAGAACATCACTCCCCTCCCCGCACTTCTTAATCTCACCACTAGGCGTCAGTGTGTGTTTAATAATTCTGCCCTGTACTTCATTTCTGTTTAAAAACCACAGCCTCGTTCACTTAGCGTAGGAATTACGGACGGAGGGATGGAAAAGAACAGAAAGTAAAAGCCAAAGAAAGGAGAAGAATAAATGCAGTGAATGTAGAAAGAAACGAGGGAAGATTAGACCAAGGAAGAGAGAAAAAGAAAAAGGAGGAATAAAAGGGGGGGGGGATAAGACGGGAAAATAACCAACAGCAAGAAAATGAATAAAAGAAGGAGAGATCGAGGGAGTGAAAGTGAACGAAGGTGTGTGAGAAAAGGAATAAGGAGCTGATGGTGAGCTGATGAGGTGCTTTATGTTGCAGGGCTTCACAGAACTGATTCTCATCGACTTAATCAAGATCTTTGATGAGAACGAGTTGGAGGTAATGTGATGTTTATACACACACACACACACACACACGTGCGTTATATATTAACAGTGTTGTGTGTTGTGTAGTTGCTGATGTGCGGTCTGGGTGATGTGGACGTTAACGACTGGAGACAACACTCTGTGTATAAAAACAGCTACTGTCCAAATCACCCCGTCATCCAGTGGTTTTGGAAGGTAGGGTGTGTGTGTGCGCGTGCATGTGTGTGTGTGCGCGTGCGTGTGTGTGTGCGTGTGTGCGTGCGTGTGTGTGTGTGTGCGTGCGTGCGTGCATGTGTGTGTGCGTGCATGTGTGTGTGCGTGCATGCGTGTGTGTGCGTGCATGCGTGTGCGTGCGTGTGTGCGTGCGTGTGTGCGTGCGTGTGTGTGTGCGTGTGTGTGTGCGTGCATGTGTGTGTGTTCGTGCGTGCATGTGTGTGTGTTCGTGCATGTGTGTTCGTGCGTGCGTGTGTGCGTGCGTGCATGCGTGTTCGTGCGTGTGTGTGTGTGTGTGCGTGCGTGTGTGTGCGTGCATGTGTGCGCGCATGTGTGTGCGTGCATGTGTGCGTGCATGCATGAGTGTGTGTGTGCGCGTGCATGTGTGTGTGCGTGTTTCTCAGATGATCAAAGTCTTTTTTAGGTAATGTTCATTGTGTGTTTGCTCTGATAAAAGAACCACAACAGAACCTTATCAGTATACATACACACACACACACACACACACACACACACACACACACGCACAACCAGCTCTCTGCTCTTCAACTACTGTTATCATATTAGTTACATTATCTTGGCTGTTGGGTAATAACTCTGATTCCACAGTGAGGACGATTCATACATCATTTACAAACTTTCCACCAAATTAGTAAAAACTCCATCACTCATGACTCCCTTTTACTGACAGATCAGATTAGATTAGATCACATTACATTAGATTAGATTAAATTAGATTACATTAGATTAGATTTGATTTGATTAGATTACATTAGATTAGATAAAATTAGATTAGATTGACTCGCAGTAGAATCGGACATCTTTCCTGACTAAATCTGTGGCTTTTTTATTAGTTGTACTCTTTTGTAACAGTGGTTTAAATTTTGTACAATTTCAATAAACAGAAACAAACAGAACCATGAGTATATTTATACTTCTATCAGTAATATGTGTGTGTGTGTGTGTGTGTGTGTGTGTGTGTGTGTGTAGGCTGTGTTATTGATGGACGCTGAGAAGAGGATTCGGCTGCTGCAGTTCGTCACGGGAACATCAAGAGTTCCTATGAATGGCTTTGCTGAGCTTTATGGTGAGATCTCACACACACACACACACACACACACACACACACACACACACACACACACACACGTATCAAACCCTGCTACTGTAAATAAGTATAAAACTATTCATATAGAATGTAGACCAGGTCAGACTTCTTCAGGAGTATGCGAACTCCTGAGGCGGATTTGATGCGACTTATAGGTCGATCTACATCGACATTCGTCACGGTTATACGCCGGCGAGGACGCACACGAACGTGGCCACGCCACGACACGGATTAAATAATCAAAAGTCGCCCTCGACATCCGAAAACCCCACTTCTCTGTGCTGCCGTTACAGAACAGCTAAACAAAAAAATCAGATCTGAGCAAAATATCTGAATTGAGTGTTAAGACTTGCGGTGTGAACGTGGCCAAAGACTCTGAAAGTCCACGTTTATCATATTAACCTTGTTAATCTAATGGTACAGTCCAAAACCCCAAACAAACACTGAGGGATGGGATGATGGATGGGATCATGATGGACTGATATCGACTTTATAATATCAGCGTCTTACCTGAAGAGCAGGGAAAAGACCCTGAAAATGTTTGTGTGTGTGTGTGTGTGTGTGTGTGTGTGTGTGTGTGTGTGTGTGTGTGTGTGTGTGTGTGTGTGTGTTTGATGCTTTATTGTGGTGTTTTGCAGGTTCAAATGGGCCACAGTTGTTTACCATCGAGCAGTGGGGGACTCCAGACAAACTCCCCCGTGCACACACATGGTACAGTCCACTATACCTTATACCTATAGGTTGGAATGTACCATGACGCTGCTGTAATAATTATAAGATGCGTTTTCCGATTATAACATCGTCAATTAACGAGTAACAACAATTTGATTTATTCATCTATTACATGGAATAATACGATATCTTTGTGATTAATAACTGGTCGTTTGCAGTTTTAACCGGTTGGACCTGCCGGCGTACGAGTCGTTTGAGGATTTGAGGGAGAAGCTTCTGTTGGCTGTGGAGAACGCGCAGGGCTTCGAGGGAGTCGACTAGATACACAAACACACACACACGATGCAATGAAATCAGATTATGTGTGTGTGCAAAGATTCGACCTATCTGATCAACACACACGAACACAGTCAAATCTGAGGCCTGGAGCCTTTTATCAGGTGTGTGTGTGAGTGTGTGTACAGACTAAACTGAAACTTTACGCTACACTACAGCACAATCCTTTAACTAACACTCTCTCTCTCTCTCTCTCTCTCTCTCTTCACCTTAATCCCTCACTTCCTTGCTCTTTGTCTTTGGGGTGCTTTTATTTTTGCTCTCTCTCCTTTCTCCTTCATCCCTCCACCTCCACATTTCTTCCCTCTCTCTCTTTCTATCTTTACTTTTCTAACTGTTTCAACCCTTTCCTCTCTCTCTCTCTCTGTCTCTGTCTCTGTCTCACTCCCCCCCCTTCCACACCTACCACAAAGGATTATGGGTAGTGACAGTGCAGTATTCGGTGAACCCCATATCAGGTCTTATAAACACCAGATTACCTTAGACGATGAAGAGCCACTCCTCCTCTTCTTCCTTCTCCTTTTCTTCCTCATGCCTCTTTTGCTCTGCTCTTCTTCTTCACTGGGGAATTTTTTAAAGTCTTTCTTTCTTTTCTTTTTTTTTTTTTTTTGAAACACAGAATAGTAAACATCGTTTTTAGATTTTTATTATCAGTCACTATCCGGATGATATCGTCACGTCGGCGTCTGTATCGATAACGTATGTGGTTTACAATTTTAGGTTTCAAAAAAAAAAAAAAAACAACAAATCCCACAAATAAAGGAATAAACGAGTGCACGGAGAGCTGTAATGGGATTACGGCCGACTCCCTGATCAGTGTGTTATAGTGCTGAGAAAACTGGCATGAACATGCGTGTATGTCGTGTTATGGATATGATTACGTAGTAATTAACGCCGTGTTCCTGCGCCTCTGGAACTGCGGGGGGGAGGGGGGGGGGCACACAACCCATACGGCGTGTAAACGACGCTTTACTTCACAAGTGTATTATTAATATTAATATTATTACAATTATCATGCTGTTTTTTTTTTTTTTTGGAGGATTAAGGAAGAAAAAGAAACCATTGAGATGTTTAACTGAGTCACTGTATGTATGTATGTATGTATTATTAAAGCTTCTGTAAGTATTAACAGCATGAATGAAGAAGATGTGAATGTTCTGACTGCTGCAGGTTTTTAGTACTTCAACTCCTTTTTCCTTTTTCAGTCACTTTTTCCTTTTATTTCTTTCCCCCTTTTTATTATTTATGTCCATTCTAACATCACTAAAAGCTGTAAGGGCACTTTATCGGTCACTCGCGAGCATCGTCGGGTGACGTTTTTGTTTTTTTTTCTTTTATTGATATTAACTTGAATGTGACTTTGCGATAATATCTATGATACCTTTTCTGTTTCGAGCACTCAAACGACACGGTGCAATACTCTCGTCTGCTTTCTGTCTGACACTCGCCTCATCCGGGGTCTTTTTTTTTACCCCTCACAGTCCTGATTATATGGATCGGGATCCGTTCGGTGTGATTCCGAATCGGTTTCTCTGAATCTCTTTATCTGAGCCTTTTATTTCTCTTACTCGGTCTCCGTTTCCTGCCACTCGGCATGTGGCCCGGACGATTTCCGATTTTCTCTGATGTTATTGTTCTTTTTCTTTCTTTCTTTCTTTTTCTTTCTCTCTCTCTCTCTCTTTTGTAGAGCCTGTTGTTTTTGTATCGATGGGGAATGTTCACCCTTGCGAATCGTATGACTTGGTTCAGATTAAACTGAGGAATAAAGCTTTTATGTTTCTGTCTGGATTTATTTTTTTTATTTACCGTACGAGTCGCACATCACCATGCCGACGATCATCATCGTAACGATCGATACTGAGCGTAAACTCCTCCAGTTAAAGCGCTGACACTGGAGACTCCTTCCATAAATGTTACAGAACTAAACATTTCCTTCACAGGAAACGTCACCGGCTCAGATGTGTGTGTGAAGGTTTCCAGCACATTTGCCAGACTTTTGACGCAGTGGTGTATTTCCATCGCACTGATCGATACCGTATCGGAGACTCGGACGACGGCGATCGCATCGAACGCTTCACACGGGACACACAGACCAGCCTGTCGTGATCGTCAGGACGTTCAGATGATGCAACTACCCCTTAAACTTCCTGTTGAATTTTTCCTGTTGAAAAAAAGTGTGTTTCATTAATTCTGTGGAAATTTCAGATGAGATTTCAAACACAAAACAATTTCTGAGGTATTTAACTGAATGTTTGGCGATTAAATATAGTTATAGTGCAACAAGTACTGTTTCATTTCGAAACTGTAGATTCTGTAGGTTTATTAATGTGTTTAGGGATTCATCTGAAACATGCACTTGTTCTGAAAGAAAGTTTATTCAGGCTTTGTGTAGAGTTTAATATCAGACGGCTCAAGGCCTCAGATTTCCGCTGAACCGTTTGACAACGTTCACTTTATAACTCTAACCGATGGTGTTCGTGTAGTTTTGGGCTGGAGCCTAGTCGTGTCGGGGCGAGTCCTGCTCTTACCCCACAGTCGACAGATCAGCCCCGATAGGTCAAAGGTCATGTCAGTGTTGTGTGTGTGTATGATAACACCATGGCAGATTTGACCTTATGGAGATTTATTCTTAAATGAGTTGAAGGTAAGTGTGTGTTTATGTAAATGATCACACAGTTGAACTATTTTTCTTTATAAAGGTCTGAAGGCGTATACACATCTGAGAGATTATGTGTTGTGTATGAATGTGTGTGTGTGTGTGTGTGTGTGAGGTGAAGGGAACTCGGTTCGTTCACACAGACACTCAGCCAGTTATCAGTTTCAAGGACGAGTAAATAAAAGCTGCTAGGGACATTTTATCAGACGCTCAAACATTACCAGCGCCAAACATCAGGAACGATTCGGGGAAAAACGAGGCCCGGGCGAAGCGGCGTGGCGGTCATGGTGCACAGGTCACACTTCTGAGAAATT
>NC_062538.1:22120904-22123404 GCF_022655615.1 Tachysurus fulvidraco
AACACATCTGTATATCATCTGCAAATAACATCTGTATATCATCTGCATATGGTCTGCATATGGCAGAGCAGCAACTGATCCGTGTATGGCACGAGTATATGCGAGACTGTATATCCTCTGTATATTGCAGGGCAGCAATTGATTAGCATCTGATGCAGCAGCATATTATCTCCGTATGAAACACAGCACATGACTTGTTTGTTAACAAGAACTAAAGTAAAAGATCACGTCGTATTGTCTTTGAAAGTGAGACCCGGATTCACTCTGATTTATGCACAGAATCCTGTGTCAAGGGCCAGCGTCCAATCAGGATTTGCCCTTGACAGTGGGGCCAAAAGGCTTTTTCCTGGCGGCGGGTTGTGTTTTGGGGTTGGGGGGGGTGGTCCGTTTGGCTTTGGGCTGCAGGGACGTGAGGCCAAGCAGCTCACAGAAGCGGTTACACTGATGAAGAGCTTTAAACTGGTCGATGAAGGATGTGGAGCAGTTTCCTTTAAAGCCCTTATAACTGCACACAGACATAAACATCACAGAGACAGTAACGAGAGTCAGACACCGAGTCACACTTAAGTCCTGTCTTAAGTATGAGTCTTTTGTGTAGATGGTATGGTTCAAATTATTAAAACATCATAAATCTAAAAGCAAACAGCAGATACTGAGAACTTACCCTTTTTTACAGGTGGCGATTCCAACATCTGTCAGCTTCATACCTACACCTGAACATCATAAAGACATTCTGTAAGTGATCTGTAAAGGATCTATAAGTGATCTGTAAGTGATCAGTCAGTGATCAGTAAGGGAACACTAAGTGATCTGTAAGTAATCAGTAAGTGATCTATAAGTGATCAGTAAGGGAACACTAAGTGAACTGTAAGTGATCTATAAGGGAAAAGTAAGTCATCAATAAGTGATCAGCAAGTGGTTTATAAGTGATCAGTAAGTGACACTGAAGAGAACTGTAGCTGATCTAAAACTACAATGACTCCATACGGCTGTAGAAGTGATCCATTGCCGTTGGAGCTGTTTGCACCTCCCTTTCCTATAAGTGATCTTAAACTATTGAGAAATAAATCTCGAAGCATTCTCACCCTGCATATCAGTAACCAGCAGGTTTCCCTCGGTGTGCATGTAAACCCAGTGCTGGAACGCACAGCATTTCTGTCCCGCCTCCGAGTCTCTCCTCGTCAGGTTGATCTCTTTCCCATCTTTAACAGAGTACTTTACAAAATCTCCAATCAGCTCCTCCTCCAGCGTGGCATACGGGACGGCGTTAGACGGCCGGTGCACCAGAACAATGGGGATGATTCTAAAACACAGAAGTCATCATTAAACCTCTCGCACCATGAAAAGAGCGGATTCTCACGAGAATCAAGGCTTTGGTATTTTATACATTTAAGTGCGTAACAGATCACCTAGAAATGACTTACTAATAATTTACTAATAAGGTGATTTTATATCAGATTACTAACATGCTGTTTTACTCACTCAGGAACTTCTCCGAAGGTCTCTGCAGATTTGGCCACGTCAGTGTAGGCCTTGATGTATTCTCTGGCCGTGTTCTGTACATAACACTCCTGAGGAAAAGTACAAGCAGGACATTAGTCCATCAGAAAAGGAAACCATATTAAACTGCTTCGGTTCTGTTTCAGCGTCTCTGATGTTTGTTCCATGGTCCAGATCTCACCTCCACAGCCAGGCTGTAGTTCCTCTGCACCACCTCGTTGCTGTTCTGGGTGCCATAGCCGATGGCGCTGTGTACTTTGAGCACGCAGGCGTGTCCGGGGCCGAACAGAGGTGTCATGCCGGTGCGCACCATCGTTCTGAACGCTCTCCGGTGCATTCCCTCACCAAAATGATCCTTCTCAGTCACAATGCTCGTGTGCTGCTGCTCTCCAAAATACTGATCAGTCAGAATGTCATCCTTAAAGAGGAGAGAAGCGCAGGACACGTCCTCTTCCTCCCCGTCTATCGCTTTGCGCTCATCTGAGAGACAGAATGACGGCACACGTTAACACGCCCGTCTCCTTGTTTATGGCTATTCTCTAATGTCCTTTTATTGAATTAAAAACAGACTTCTCACCTGATGCTTCATGGTTCGGGATGACGAGCTCCATCAGCACTGAGGACAGAAGAGCAAGCGACAATCATCAGACACGCTGAAATAACGCTGACGGTGCAGAAACACGAATCTCCTCCCATCAGCAACATACAGAAGTGATATGTAGTAGTATTAGATTGTAGTAAACATTTAATCTGAGCTGAAAAGTCTCTCACCTTCTGATGTGAGGTGAAAGTCTGAGCTGGACACCGAACCCAGAGCAGTGACCAGAGAACAACGATAAAACCCCAGATCTTTACTGCAGGGTTTCAGCAGCGACAGAGAGACGCGAGCATCATCTCCCACCCTGACGTGACAGAGACACAGGGAAACAACCAGCTGTGAAATACATCCAGGATCTTTATGATGCACACTATAGAACCTGTTTTGTGCTGAATTCTTTGA
>NC_062538.1:22128404-22218404 GCF_022655615.1 Tachysurus fulvidraco
ACTGTCTCCGTTACAAACTCGTATATATCAGATCCGGGATGATAAAAGCTTTCCACAGTCTCTCCAGCAGCTGTAGCCTGTATAGGGTCGACATGATGGATTGCTTCATCCATGAAGTAATTTCTGTGTGTGTCAGCGTTATAAACAGTTCCGCTAATCCAGGTGGGATAGAATTCGGTGTTTGGTATGTCATCTATCGTGGTGGTCTCAGTGTTGGGGTCCAGCCACGGTGACTCATCCCGGGATGGCGTATTTGTAGGTTCTGTACTTCCACCCTTTTGGCACTGGCTGTTCTCAGGTACTTCGGTCTCTTTATTCTTTGATGTCATGCCGTCATTTGGATTCACATTTGCATTCCGATGACCTTTTGGGATGGTATTCGATTTATCTCCATCAGCTTTAATATCCTGAGATGTCACATTCTCCACCGAGCCTCCATTCCCATCTGTTCCTTCTGACATGCTCGTAATACCAGATCAGAGGCAGACAGGGAGCTTGTATTGATATCTTCCTTTCTCACAATCTTCTGGCTCAAAATAGGACCACCGGTGACCCCGACTCCGACTCCAGCCACTTGTTCCTATCTGCTGAAAGATCCTGAGCAGGAATCTGGATACAAAGCTTATCTACACATTTCCAGTTTTAGTTTAGTAAGTAAGAGAGTCGATCAGATCCGGTGTCATTTCCTCGCCAACGCTCGCTGTGTATTCGTCTCCTAAGATGAACACAAAGAGGAAAATGCAAAAAAAACAACACCAGATTAGATATACATATTCATTCATCTTCTACCGCTTATCCGAACTACTCGGGTCACGGGGAGCCTGTGTCTATCTCAGGCGTCATCGGGCATCGAGGCAGGATACACCCTGGACGGAGTGCCAACCCATCACAGGGCACACACACACTCTCATTCACTCATACACACACACTACGGACAATTTTCCAGAGATGCCAATCAACCTACCATGCATGTCTTTGGACCGGGGGAGGAAACCGGAGTACCCGGAGGAAACCCCCGAGGCACGGGGAGAACATGCAAACTCCACACACACAAGGTGGAGGTGGGAATCGAACCCCCGACCCTGGAGGTGTGAGGCGAACGTGCTGACCACTAAGCCACCGTGTCCCCCCCCCAGATATACATATACAGTAATAAACAAAATAATTGAAGATTTTGCAGTGATTTGTTGTCTGAGATCATCTCCTTAGAGTTTATAGCAATTTATCCACTTGTAACGTTTATGTTTTAAAATCCCAAATGATTCTATTCTTATCTTTCTGACGAGAACGGAGGGAACGGTGACGTGGTTAATGAAGGACAGAGGGAATAATAAGATGCATCGTAGCTGAAACAAAGTCCTAAATCTCAGATCTCATCTGATTGATTCTTAATTTTAGATTAATGATATAGATTGTATATTATATATATATATATGTGTGTGTGTGTGTGTGTGTGTGTGTGTGTGTGTGTGTGTGTGTGTGTATGTGTGTGTGTGCTTGTGAGTGTGTGTGTGTTTGTGTGTTTGTGTGTGTGTGTGTGTGTTTGTGTGTGTGTGTGTTTGTGTGTGTGGGCGTGTGTGTGCTTGTGTGTGTGTGTGTGTGTGTGTGTGTGTGTGTGTGTGTGTGTGTGTGTGTGTGTGTGTGTGTGTTACCCAGCTGCACTGACAGGCTTTAATACTGTTGTCCATTGTTCATGTAAGGATGTAATAATCTACACGAAGCTCCACCTGTAGAGACACTGAGATGTAACACAACATAAACACACACACAAACACAACACAGAGCCGCATGTGATTTGGTCAAGCACTGAGTAGTAAGAGTGACTCAGTAAGAGTGACTCAGTAAGAGTGACTCAGTAAGAGTGACTTTTGTTTGCAAATATACAGAGACCCCTACCACTGAGAGAAAGACCCTGGACTCATAACACACCTGATGTGTGGACATCATGACCTGTTCATTACAGTCTCACTATAAACTACACACTTTATATATAACATGTAAATCTTTTCTTACTAAGTTCAAATAGTTTGGATATTCATTTAGACACATCTCTCTCTCTCACACACACACAAACACACACACACACACACTCAAACACACACACACATTCAAACACACACATACACACAAACACACACACTCAAACACACACACACAATCACACAGACACTCACACAGACACACACACACACTCAAACACACACACACACACACTCACACAGACACACACACTCAAACGCACACACACACACACACACACACACACACACACACACACACACACACAATTACATACCTTTTTCACATCCGAATCAGTGATTAAACTGAGCACAGAGACTCACAGTATGTTCATCTAAAGCCAGTGGATGTTGGGGGTTTGGGGCTTATTTTTATCTCTTTTTGCCCCCGTAAGTACAAAATGAGTTACTTGATAGTGTGGACATGTGCCGAGCCAGGGCACTTAACACCCCTCAGCTATATTTGCCCCACTTTCACCCTCAGGATTGGGAAACATCCATAGGCTCCATACACAAGACTTGTTTTGCGTTCCCTGTGATGAGACGTCAAGTCTCCGTGATCACAGATGAGTGTGTGTGTGTGTGTGTGTGTGTGTGTGTGTGTGTGTGCAGGAAACACACAAATCTCTGTATTCTGATTGGTCATATTTGTGGTGATGATTAGCAGCAGCTCAGACAGTAATCACATTTTTGTATTAATGTATTAACTTCAATCTTATCGTTTCTATAGTAACAGTATAGTTTATGCAAGAGAGAGAATAAAGACATGCCGGTGATGGAGCGACTCGTTTAGCTGCTAGGATGGAAGTTAAAACAGGAACTAATGAGATTTAATGTAAATAAACACAGAAAACGGGCCGTCGATCTTTTATAAGAATGAATTGTGCTGTTTTAGGGAAATGATTTGTCTGTATGTGTTTGTGTATATCTGTCTGTTTATATATCTGTATATCTATATACCTGTCTGTCTGTCTGTCTGTCTGTCTGTCTGTCTGACTATCTGTCTGTTTATATATCTGTATATCTATATACCTGTCTGTCTGTCTGTCTGTCTGTCTGACTATCTGTCTGTTTATATATCTGTATATCTATACTGTCTGTCTGCCTGTCTGTCTGTCTGTCTGCCTGTCTGTCTGTCTGTCTGTCTGTTTATATATCTGTATATCTATATACCTGTCTGTCTGTCTGTCTGCCTGTCTGTCTGTCTGTTTATATATCTGTATATCTATATACCTGTCTGTCTGTCTGTCTGCCTGTCTGTCTGTCTGTCTGTCTGTTTATATATCTGTATATCTATATACCTGTCTGTCTGTTTATATATCTGTATATCTATATAGGTGTCTGTCTGCCTGTCTGTCTGTCTGTCTGCCTGTCTGTCTGTCTGTCTGTCTGTCTGTCTGTCCCAGGTTCTGGTTCTTGTATGGTACAAGTCCTGGGGGTGGGCAGGGGGGGCACTGCTTTGTTGCTGCTCCAAACCAGATGGTGATGGATGTGAACAGGACAGATTCAGTGACAGCAGTATAGAACAGCACCAACAGCTCCTGTGACAGAGCAAACTTACTTAGTTGACGTAGAAAGTACTTCCTCTGCTGGGCCTTTTGGATGATGGAGATTATGTTGGACTCCCAATTCAGGTCTTAGGAAATGGTAGTGAACAGAAACATGAAGGTCCCCACAGGGGTTTGAGGGTGTTTAGCTCTAGACTGTTCTGACTGCACCGTAACACCGGCCGCTTCACCTCCTGCCGGTATGCAGACTTGTCGCCATCTTGGATGAGACCGATGAGCGTAGTATCCTCTGAAAATTTCAGGAGTTTAGCAGTGGGGAGAGGACACACCCCTGAGGAGCGCCAGTTGCTGATTGTCCGAATACTGGATGTAAAACCTCACAGTGTCACCTATTTCCTGCCTATCAGGAAGCTGGTGATCTACTGAGAGATGGAAGGGGGTTTGGAGTCGAGAATTTCCGGAATTATTGTATTAAAATCCAAACTGAAGTCAACAAAGAGAATCCGGGCAGAATCGAACCCTAACCCTAACCCTAATCCTAACCCTAATCCTAACACTAACCCTAATCCTAATGCTAGCACTAATCCTAATCCTAACACTAACCCTAATGCTATCACTAACCCTAATCCTAAGCCTAACCCTAACTCTATTCCTAATCCTAACACTAACCCTAACACCAACCCTAACCCTAACTCTAATCCTAACTCTATTCCTAACCCTAATCCTAACTCTATTCCTAACCCTAATCCTAACTCTATTCCTAACCCTAATCCTAACACTAACCCTAATCCTAACACTAACCCTAACACCAACCCTAACATTAACCCTAATCCTAACCCCAACCCTAAACCCATCCCCAACCCTAATCCCAACCCTAACCCCATCCCTAATCCTAACCCTAACCCCAACCTTCTCCTAATCCTAACCCCAACCCTAAACCCATCCCCAACCCTAATCCTAGCCCCAACCCTAATCCTAATCCCAACCCTTATCCTATCCCCAACCCTAATCCTAACCCTAATCCTAAATCCCAACCCTAATCCTAACCCTAATCCTAACTCCAACCCTAATCCTAATCCTAACACTAACCCTAACCCTAATCCGTATGTCCCTGGACAGTCGAGGTGTTGCAGATTGTAGTGCAGCCCAATGTTGACTGCATGGTCCACTGCTCTGTTTGCTCAGTAGGTAACCTGTAGGGCATCAGCATCTGTTACAGTCTTTAGGTGGCCGGTCTCTAATGTGTGATGTCTTACAGGCCTTTTCACACTGATGCAGGATTGTTAGCTGAAAACCTTCAGCTTTGCAGAGTAGCTTCTTTTCTATCTGTCTGTCTTTCTGTCTCTGTGTCAATCTCTCAGTGGCTGTAACAGCTCTCTCTCACACACAAGTACGAACCAACTGAGCTGTTACTATAGAAACCATGAGGTATTAGGAAGATGTTACCTTCTGACCAATCACAATCCAGAATTCTGTATCACTGGGATGTAAATATGTTTAATACTAATACTGTGTTGCTGTCTAGATGGATGACAGGCCATGAAACATCTAAACGATTACATCACTCTGTGTGTGTGTGTGTGTGTGTGTGCATGTGTGTGTGTGTGTGTGTGTGTGTGTGTGTGTGTGTGTGTGTGTGTGTGTGTGTGACCCTGTGCTTGTTATGAGGACAGGTGAGCTTGTTAGCTTAAGACACTTACTCAGTTGTTCCTGTGTGTGTGTTTGAGTTTGAATAGAACAGTTGCTGGGTGAACTCACAGAACATAACTCTAAATACACACACACACACACACACACACACACACACACACACACACACACACACAGAGAGTTAAACATGAACAGGTGTGAAGATTGTAGGTCAATAGATCTTTCGACCTTTTCACATGCTAAGCATAGTTGTGATTTTACACACACACACATACACACACACACACACACACACACACACACACACACACACAGCATCTTCCCCATTAGAAACCGTGTGTGTGCAGTTTGCAGGGTCTGAGAGAGTTCTTACAGTTTTGACATCATTTTAAATTTAGTGCTCAGTTTAAAATAAAGCAGATGTTTATCAGTGGAACACAAAGTGATAACTGCTCCTGTTCACTTCTCTACTGACTTATCAGGGTTTTAAAGGAATTAGAAACACACACATACACACACACCTGCTTTGTAAGACCACCTATACTGTGTGTGTGTGTCACTCAAACTCATGTTATGGTAAGTGTTATATTTGGGTATAAAATAAACACAAGACATTAGTTTTTTGTGTGTGTGCATAAATACACACCTGTGCGCACACACACACTGTATGACTTCATGGTATGTGTGTGTGTTGTTTATTCTCCCATAAAACATTGAAGTCTTTCGCATGTGTTGATTTCAAAATATAACTCACTAAGCTCCACATCTGTGTGTGTGTGTGTATACAGTGGCAGGTGTATCAGCTTACTGCAGAAAGTTAAATTTATCCCCAGCAGTGTGTGTGTGTGTGTGTGTGTTTAATGCTTTAACAATATTCCACACCTTTACTGTTCTTGTCTGTACGTTGTGCAGCAGAAGGGTTACACACACACACAAACAGCTTCGTTATTATTTCTGACCAAAACCAGGTAACATTGTGTACGACTCGTTTACTCGGGGGACCGAGGGACAAAAGACAGGTTATCTTTATAAATAAGAAAGAAATGAGAGAACTTTAAATGCATTTGTTCACCTGGACACATCATAACACCTTCGATCCACTTTAAGCTTAAAATAAATAATCTGATCTTAGAATTAAAGATTTAAACGATCAGACATTTATAAACCAGTGAAGAGAACAGCGGCGAGATTCGACGTGAAAGAGGACATTTTATAAATCGGAGGAATAAAGATTTGGTAAATAACCGGAGACTTTATTAGAGACGCAGGACGCAGCTGTATCGGTAACTCTCACCTTCTCAGGCGTCTGTTACAGAAAATAATTTGTGCACATCACTGACTGTGGTTTAGCCCTGAGTTCAGGACGTTGTTGGTGGCTGTCAGTGCAGAAGACGAACAGAAACAGACGCTTTAAACTGAGCTTTAGGTTTCATTCTGTTAGAAATAAACACAACAACAGAAATTCGTTTTGTTGCCATAGCAACGTTCTTGTTTCCAGATGAAGCTTTTTTTTAATGCAAACTTTAATGAGTTTCTACATTTTTGAGTTACATTTTATAATCACGAGTTTATGAACAGCAAAAATGATTTTTCTCACTTTTTAAGTTCTACTTTCTCTCACAGAGAGCAAATGTGTGTGTTGTGAAGAAGTGCAGCGCTTTTACACTTACTGTGTGTTGTACTGTGTGATCTGTATGTGTGTGTGTGTGACAAGTCCTAAACAACAGCTTGTAGGATGAGCGCGCACACACACACACACACACGCATACGCAGACACAAACACACGCACACACATGCACACACACACACGCACGCACACACACATACATGCTCTGAATCTGCTTAAGTCTTAGTCATTTTAAAGATGATGATGATGATGCTCTAGTCATCTGTTCTTCCTCTTCTCCTTCTTGCTCTTAGTGTTTATACAGCCATTGGACGGCAGCGCTGTGGCGTGTCCCGTTGTCTTCAGGTGATCAAACAGTTTGTTCCTGGTGGTGAACTCAAAACGGCAGATAACACAGCGCAGGTTCACCTCCTTCTGCTGAGAGAGAGAGAGAGAGAGAGAGAGAGAGAGAGAGCAGCAAAGATCAACAGCAAAAGGGGATCAGAAAAGAATGGAGGAAAGAGCGCAAGATGTCAGATTTTACTGTATAAATAGTATTACAGTACACTCACACACGCTCTCAAATACACACACGCTCTCAAACACCCACACACGCTCACAAACAGACACATGCTCACACACGCTCTCAAACACACACACACACGCTCACATGCTCACGCGCACACACGTTCACACACACGCACTCACACACACACACGCACTCACACACACTCGCTCTCAAACACACACATGCTCACACGCGCAGAGACGCATGCTCACACACACGCTCAGACACATGCTCACACACACATACACACGCTTAGGCACGCGTGCTCACACACACGCACACACACGTGCTCACACGCTCTCACATAAACACACCTCTTGGTTGGTGTCTCCACCTCCGTTGGCATTGTTGCTCTTCTTGGAGTCTTTTCCAGCTTTCTTGCCTTTCATCTTTCCAGAGCTGGAAAAAACAACATGGGTTAAAATCTGCAGCGTTTCCTTCATAAGAACAGAAGCACAGTGTGTTCTCCTGCTCAGTGCAGCTCTGTAGTCCCATCAGAACACACTCAGAGTAGCTGAGGCAGTCTCAGTTTGAAAGTGATTCAACTCCGAATCGACTCATTTGCAGGAAGTGATTCGATTCAAACAAGCTGTGTTTCGGTTGCAGGGAGTTTTATAAACCGAGCCACGAGACACAAACTGCAGTTTTAAACTATTCGGTGTCACCTTTTATTGGGTTCGACGTCGTCTTTCTTCGCTTCCTCTGCAGCCTCCTCGGAGCCGAGCAGCTCGTCCTCGTTGACTGATTGGTTTACAGGACCGATGACAGTGGTGGCGTCTGGAGTCGGACTCTCGGACACTGGCTTTTCTGGGAGGTTCTGTGGTGATAGAAATGAGGAAGACGTTTAAACCTCCACTCACTCATTTCTATGTGAACACACAGACCTTGAGGATAAATGTAAGGTGGTAAAAGTTTCTCACTCGGATCCTGAGACAGACGTAAACACTTACATTCATGTTTTTCTGCTGTCGCTTCTTCTTCTTCTGTTTCTTTGACAACCTGCAATCAGGTACATTTACATGTTAAACCAGTCTGAGACACTGAACCTATTGTGGCTCAGCGCAGTGAAACACAGAGCACAGTGAAACACAGAAACACAGAGCGCACAGTGAAACACAGCAAAGTGAAACACAGCGCACAGTGAAACACAGCACAGTGAAACACAGAGCACAGTGAAACACAGCAGAAGGAAACACAGAGCACAGTGAAACACAGCGCACAGTGAAACACAGAGCACAGTGAAACACAGAGCACAGTGAAACACAGCGCACAGTGAAACACAGCGCACAGTGAAACAGAGCACAGTCAAACACAGAGCACAGTGAAACACAGAGCACAGTGAAACACAGCGGAAGGAAACAGAGCACAGTGAAACACAGAGCACAGTGAAACACAGCGCAGTGAAACACAGTGCACAGTGAAACACAGCAGAAGAAAACACAGAGCACAGTGAAACACAGCAAAGTGAAACACAGCGCACATTGAAACACAGCAGAAGGAAACACAGAACACAGTGAAACACAGCACAGACACAGCAGAAGGAAACAAAGAGCACAGTGAAACACAGTGCAGTGAAGCACAGAGCACAGTGAAACACAGCACAGTGAAACACAGAGCACAGTGAAACACAGAGCGCATAGTGAAACAGAGCGCAGTGAAACACAGCGCAGTGAAACACAGAGCGCACAGTGAAACACAGCGCAGTGAAACACAGAGCACAGTGAAACACAGAGCGCATAGTGAAACACAGAGCGCATAGTGAAACACAGAGCACAGTGAAACACAGCACAGTGAAACACAGAGCAGTGAAACACAGCGCACAGTGAAACACAGACCACAGTGAAACACAGACCACAGTGAAACAGAGCACAGTCAAACACAGAGCACAGTGAAACACAGCAGAAGGAATCAGAGCACAGTGAAACACAGAGCACAGTGAAACACAGCACAGTGAAACACAGAGCACAGTGAAACAGCGCAGTGAAACACAGAGCACAGTGAAACACAGCAGAAGGAAACACAGAGCACAGTGAAACACAGCGCACAGTGAAACACAGAGCACAGTGAAACACAGAGCACAGTGAAACACAGAGCACAGTGAAACACAGCGCACAGTGAAACACAGCGCACAGTGAAACAGAGCACAGTCAAACACAGAGCACAGTGAAACACAGAGCACAGTGAAACACAGCAGAAGGAAACAGAGCACAGTGAAACACAGAGCACAGTGAAACACAGCGCAGTGAAACACAGCACAGTGAAACACAGCAGAAGGAAACACAGAGCACAGTGAAACACAGCAAAGTGAAACACAGCGCACATTGAAACACAGCAGAAGGAA
Organism: Tachysurus fulvidraco; assembly: GCF_022655615.1. Taxonomy (NCBI): domain Eukaryota; kingdom Metazoa; phylum Chordata; class Actinopteri; order Siluriformes; family Bagridae; genus Tachysurus; species Tachysurus fulvidraco. Next base: position 22,138,096 of record NC_062538.1, read on the forward strand.
ACACAGAACACAGTGAAACACAGAGCACAGTGAAACACAGAGCACGGTGAAACACAGCACATAGTGAAACACAGCAGAAGGAAACACAGAGCACAGTGAAACACAGCACAGACACAGCAGAAGGAAACAAAGAGCACAGTGAAACACAGTGCAGTGAAGCACAGAGCACAGTGAAACACAGAGCACAGTGAAACACAGAGCACAGTAAAACACAGAGCGCATAGTGAAACAGAGCGCAGTGAAACACAGCGCAGTGAAACACAGAGCACAGTGAAACACAGAGCGCATAGTGAAACACAGCGCAGTGAAACACAGCGCACAGTGAAACACAGAGCACAGTGAAACACAGAGCACAGTGAAACACAGCGCACAGTGAAACACAGACCACAGTTAAACACAGCGCACAGTGAAACAGCGCAGTGAAACACAGAGCACAGTGAAACACAGCAGAAGGAAACACAGAGCACAGTGAAACACAGCGCACAGTGAAACACAGAGCACAGTGAAACACAGCGCACAGTGAAACACAGCGCACAGTGAAACAGAGCACAGTCAAACACAGAGCACAGTGAAACACAGCAGAAGGAAACAGAGCACAGTGAAACACAGCAGAAGGAAACAGAGCACAGTGAAACACAGAGCACAGTGAAACACAACGCAGTGAAACACAGAGCACAGTGAAACACAGCAGAAGGAAACACAGAGCACAGTGAAACACAGCAAAGTGAAACACAGCGCACATTGAAACACAGCAGAAGGAAACACAGAACACAGTGAAACACAGAGCACAGTGAAACACAGAGCACGGTGAAACACAGCACATAGTGAAACACAGCAGAAGGAAACACAGAGCACAGTGAAACACAGCACAGACACAGCAGAAGGAAACAAAGAGCACAGTGAAGCACAGAGCACAGTGAAACACAGAGCACAGTGAAACACAGAGCACAGTGAAACACAGAGCGCACAGTGAAACACAGAGCGCATAGTGAAACACAGAGCGCATAGTGAAACACAGCGCAGTGAAACACAGCGCAGTGAAACACAGCGCAGTGAAACACAGCGCAGTGAAACACAGAGCACAGTGAAACACAGCGCAGTGAAACACAGAGCACAGTGAAACACAGAGCGCATAGTGAAACACAGAGCGCATAGTGAAACACAGCGCACAGTGAAACACAGAGCACAGTGAAACACAGCGCACAGTGAAACACAGCACAGTGAAACACAGCGCACAGTGAAACACAGACCACAGTGAAACACAGACCACAGTGAAACAGAGCACAGTCAAACACAGCACAGTGAAACACAGAGCACAGTGAAACACAGCAGAAGGAATCAGAGCACAGTGAAACACAGAGCACAGTGAAACACAGAGCGCATAGTGAAACACAGAGCGCATAGTGAAACACAGAGCGCAGAGTGAAACACAGAGCACAGTGAAACACAGAGCACAGTGAAACACAGAGCACAGTGAAACACAGATCGCAGTGAAACACAGCGCACAGTGAAACACAGCGCACAGTGAAACACAGAGCAGTGAAACACAGACCACAGTGAAACACAGACCACAGTGAAACACAGACCACAGTCAAACACAGACCACAGTCAAACACAGAGCACAGTCAAACACAGAGCACAGTCAAACACAGAGCACAGTGAAACACAGCAGAAGGAAACAGAGCACAGTGAAACACAGAGCACAGTGAAACACAGCGCAGTGAAACACAGAGCACAGTGAAACACAGAGCACAGTGAAACACAGCGCACAGTGAAACACAGCGCACAGTGAAACACAGCGCAGTGAAACACAGAGCACAGTGAAACACAGAGCACAGTGAAACACAGCAGAAGGAAACACAGAGCACAGTGAAACACAGCAAAGTGAAACACAGCAGAAGGAAACTCAGAACACAGTGAAACACAGAGCACAGTGAAACACAGAGCACGGTGAAACACAGAGCATGGTGAAACACAGCACATAGTGAAACACAGCAGAAGGAAACACAGAGCACAGTGAAACAGCACAGTGAAACACAGCACAGTGAAACACAGCACAGACACAGCAGAAGGAAACAAAGCACAGTGAAACAGCGCAGTGAAGCACAGAGCACAGTGAAACACAGAGCACAGTGAAACACAGAGCACAGTGAAACACAGAGCACAGTGAAACACAGCACAGTGAAATACAGCACAGACACAGCGGAAGGAAACGGGACACAGATCTGTGACGCACTTCTGTCTGGGTTCATCCTCCCTCTCCTCATCTTTATCGTCCTGTTCTTCGTCCTCGTTTTCTTCACGGTTTCTTTGTGTCGAGTTCAGAGTCAGTGCCTCTTCCTCCTCTTGGAGCTGTTGCCGTAGCAGAGCCACCATCTCTCTGTGCTTTTTGGACTTATCGTGGTTCTTCATCCTGAGTGAATGAGGACCAAATAAATCAAAAACAGATTCACTGTTACAGTTCTGTATGTGTGTGTATTCATGTGTGTGTGTGTGCCAGCATATGTGTGTGTGTGAGTGTGTGTGTGTGTGCAGGCATGTGTGTGTGTGTGTGTGTGTGTATTCATGTGTGTGTGTGTGTGTGTGTGCAATCATGTGTGTGTGTGTGTGCGCATGTGTGTGTGTGCGCATGTGTGTGTGTATTCGTGTGTGTGTGTGCAAGCATGTGTGTGCATGTGTGTGTGTTTGTGCACGTGTGTGTGTTCGTGTGTGTGTATGTAAGCATGTGTGTGTGTATATTCGTGTCTGTGTGTGTATTCGTGTGTGTGTGTGCAAGCATGTGTGTGTATTCGTGTGTGCGTGTGTGTGTATTCGTGTGTGTGTGCAAGCAGGTGTGTGTGTATTCGTGTGTGTGTGCAAGAATGTCTGTGCAAGAATGTGTGTGCACATGTTTGCGTGTGTGCTTGTGTTTTTGTGTTTGTGCATGTGAGTGCATGTGTGTGTGTTTGCGTGTGTGTGCAAGCATGTACGTGTGTTTTTGTGTGTGTGTGTGTGTGTGCATGTGTGTGTTCGTGTGTGTCTGAGCATGTGCGTGTATGTGTTTTTGTGTATGTGTGTGTGTGCATGTGTGTGTTCGTGTGTGTCTGAGCATGTGCGTGTATGTGTTTTTGTGTATGTGTGTGTGTGTGCATGTGTGTGTTCGTGTGTGTCTGAGCATGTGCGTGTATGTGTTTTTGTGTATGTGTGTGTGTGTGCATGTGTGTGTTCGTGTGTGTCTGAGCATGTGTGTGTATGTGTTTTTGTGTACGTGTGTGTGTGTGCATGTGTGTGTTCGTGTGTGTCTGAGCATGTGCGTGTATGTGTTTTTGTGTATGTGTGTGTGTGTGCATGTGTGTGTTCGTGTGTGTCTGAGCATGTGCGTGTATGTGTTTTTGTGTATGTGTGTGTGCGTGTATGTGTTCGTGTGTGTGCGTGTATATGTGTACGTGTTCGTGTGTGTATGTGTTCATGTGCGTGTGTGCGTGTGTATGTCTGTGCGAGTGTATGTGTACGTATATGTGTATGTGTGTGTTCGTGTGTGTGTGTGTTTGGACAGTTACTAACGCTTTGTCCGTTTTGAAGGACTTGTCACAGGCAGGACAGTAAAGATCATCATAAAGCTCGTCTAGCTTATCAGAGACGTCCACAGCGTCTGACACGGAGCGGGAAAAAGAATCAGCAAAAGCTACAAATTCCTCACAAACTCACTTAAAAACTTTCATCACCTTTAGATGCTGTGAACAAACGTATCTATGTAACATTAAAGCTGCAGTATGGGACGTGTACATCTGGGCACTGTATTAAAGGTGCAGTGTTTAATGTCTCCAGTAAACATTCTGAGTCGTACGGATACGTGTAGAACGTTAGCGTGTACCTGTCTCCACTCTGTCCTCCTCAAGCTCCTCATCCACGTCTCCAAAATCTCGTCCATACTGAAGCTCCATCTGCTGCAGCTCCTGCTCCAGTCCAGACATCGCAGACCAGTTCTGTTCCTTATATTCCTCCGCCAGCCTGAGAGAGGGAGAGATGAAGAGTCAGTGAGGAGAAAGGGGACCGAGAGGAACCAGAGAGAGAGAGAGACGCTCACTTAGCCTGCTCCAGTTTCTGCTTCCTCCTCAGCTCCTCCACCTTCTTTGCTTTTTCTGCATTCTGCTCCTCCACCAGTTTCCTGTGAGCCTGCACTCGTTTGTCTCGTTTCCTAATGAAGGCCACTAGCTGCCGCACGAGCTCGCTGCGTTCCTTCCTGGCCTTGTCGCGTGTCTTTTTGTTCTCTTTCTCCATGGCTCTTTTCTCCCAGCGGTTTGAGGCCTGCCGAGTGTCGTATTCCTCCTTCCATGCAAAGTTTTTCCGTGTGCAGAAACTCTGCCAGCAGCCGTAGAACAAGTGCACCACCTGCACCGATAAAACGCCGCCATGTTTCTGCAGCTTTATTATATATAAATAACTGTTTTCATAAATCTGGTGCTCTTCTGACCGACTGCACACACTGAAGCCTGCGATTTCTTCCCTTTAAAGGTGCAGTATGTGATTTTGGGTTTGTCTCACATTAAAGGTGCTCTACGAACTTTCACACGGCGTATTTAAGTTTTTTTTATAAATAGGTATTACGTTAAAAGTGCAGTTGTTCAGGGATGACATTAAAGGTGCACATAGAGTGAGACGGGGTTTGTATTATATTATATTATAGAGACTATTATACTTAGAGTTTATGGGGTTTTTTATCCATCAACACAACATTTTATCATTTTTAAAGCAGCGTGGTACTAGTGTTGCTGTTGCCATGACGGCATCCCGAGCAATATTACATAAACGTTATTTAAAATGAGTAGCTTTAAAATTAAGACGTAGGGCTTTAAGATTAGAATAAACATAAAACGACCTCTCTGACCATCTGCACACATCATCGGGACATAAATGTTACCATGAATGCTAGAAATGACAGTGCAGTCAGTTACCGTATCGTAGTCGCTCTGAGAGTCTCCGAATGAGGGAAAGTCCTCGCTCTGGTCCTCCTCCTCTTTACTGTGCTCCAGCTCCTCCTTGCCGATGGACTCAAACAGGTTCCTGTACACCGTGTAGAAGCCCTGCAGATGAGGAGGACAAGACAGGGCAAAAATTATAACGAGATTATGTAAAAGATATGAATCTGTTTTTTGTAAGTCATGATATTTCACTATTAATTAACAATTACAACCAGTTTCTGTTACGAGAGATTAAAGTGAATTTCAGCACAGCAGCACTGACAGGAGCTGCAGGGCAATTACACGCTTTTTCTGACCCCTAGTGGACGTTTGTAGTACTGCAACGTTTTTTAACGTCCTTTTTCCTCATGACCTCTTCCCTCTGATTGGCACATTTACCTGCTCGTCATCTCCGTAACCTGAGTAACAGGTTACAGTGAAGTACTGAAGGAGATCGATGCTGTCGTCATTGTAATCTCCACTGACTCCGCCCTTCAAAAGCGCCTCCCGGTGGTTATCGTACCTTCAGACAGAACAAAAGCTGATCGTGATGGTGATGAAATGAACTGCTGGACTTATAATAATCCTCTACACATCGTTATCAGCTCCAGCTTTTCATCAGCAAAGTCTTATATGAAACATGGGCTTTTGTTTGAAGAGCACTGAGGGATTCTGGGCTGTGTTAAAGGTGCACTGAGGAATTCTGGGCTGTGTTAAAGGTGCACTGATGGACTCTGGGCTGTATTAAAGGGGCACTGAGGGATTCTGGGCTGTATTAAAGGGGCACTAACGTATTCTGGGCTGTATTAAAGGGGCACTGAGGGATTCTGGGCTGTGTTAAAGGGGCACTAAGGGATTCTGGTTTGTATTAAAGGGGCACTAAGGGATTCTGGGCTGTATTGAAGGGGCACTAAGGGATTCTGGGCTGTATTAAAGGGGCACTAAGGGATTCTGGGTTGTATTAAAGGGGCACGAAGGGATTCTGGGCTGTATTAAAGGGGCACTAAGGGATTCTGGGCTGTATTAAAGGGGCACGAAGGGATTCTGGGCTGTATTAAAGGGGCACTAAGGGATTCTGGGCTGTATTAAAGGGGCACGAAGGGATTCTGGGCTGTATTAAAGGTTCACTGAGGGATTTTCTGTTGCATCACAAGGTTTGTTTTAATACATGTTAAAAAGGCACTAATGGATTACGAATGCATCTGCAATCCTCAGGTGCACTGAGGGACTCTGGGCTGTATTAAAGGGGCACTGAGGGATTCTGGGCTGTATTTAAGGGGCACTAAGGGATTCTGGGCTCTATTAAAGGGGCACTAAGAGATTCTGGGGTGTATTAAAGGGACGCTAAGGGAATGTGGGCTGTATTAAAGAAGCACTGAGGGATTCTGGGCTGTATTAAAGGTGCACTGAGGGATTTTCTGTTGCATCACAAGGTTTAAGTTTTAATACATGTTAAAGAGGCACTAATGGATTACGAATGCATCTGCAATCCTCAAACAAATTTCCATTTTATTTACTTGTGCTTTGCGTAAAAGCTCAGCACTAAATCTAGCATCAGTTTAACACGTCCAGCTCTAACAGCTCCACCTTCTGCACTTTTCCCCACAGCTGACGTGCACCAGGACGTGATAACGTGTTTGTATCTTACAGTGTGCTGTGAGATGATGAATTAAAGCGGCGCTCACCAGGCTCTTTCCTGTGGGTCACTGAGAACATCATACGCTGCCTGAATTAGTTTAAACTGCTCCGCTGCCTCCTCCGAGTTCTCCAGGTTCTTATCTGAAACCAGAAATTCATTCTATTGCTCTCAGAGAGGTACATCATCACAACAAGAGCAAGAGCAAAAGTTTGTACACCCCTTCAGACCAAAAAGGATCTGTGTTGGCTTTCACTAATGTTCCATTATTTTACCAAGCAGACAAAAGTGTTTATGTTATGATATTAAAAGTAAAATTAAGAAATAAATACAATGACCTCAGGCCAAAAGTGTTCATCCCCATTTCCAAAGTAGCCTAAGGAGGTAAAAACCTCCGTGTGTGTTATTATTACAGTACAGCTTACGGGGTGATGGTGAAGCAACACAACATACATTTTATCCATTTGTAGTTACATTTAATGTTTATAGAAAATCCACAATATCATGCTGTTCTAAGGCAAGTAGTAGGAGTAACAGTAATGTGCACATTAATATAAAGAGCACCCACAGGAGCAACCTGTGACCTGCCCCTATGAGCCTGTGACCTGCCCTTCTGCCCCATGACCCTCTGCCCACCTGTGACCTGCCCCGTGACCCTCTGCCCACCTGTGGCCTGCCCACCGCCCCTGTGACCTGCCCCTCTGCCTCCCTGCCCCATGACCCTCTGCCACTGTTATCTGCCCCCCACCGCTCTGCCACCCTGCCCCTGTGACCTTCTGCCACTGTTACCTGCCCCCTGCCACTGTGACCTGCCCCACAGCCCCTGTGACCTGCCCCTGTGACCTGCCCCACCTGGATGCCATCTGAGAGCTAATTTGCGGTAGGTTTTCTTCAGCTCATCGTCTCCAGCGTCCCTTTTCACCCCCAACACCTCGTAATGACACTTCATGAGGTCGAGATTAAAGTTTTTTTACACCTGAAATATTAAAGCACAACAAACAGGAGACTTAAACAGCCTGTTTTATATATACGTGTGTAAAAACGTCCACATTAAACATTAAATATGACCGTATAAGTATGTGTCAGTGTTTATTACCTTTATATAAAGCAGTAACAGGTCACTGACCGTCAGTTCTGTAAAATAACAAGCACTAATCAGCTAACTGCTGTATATCTGCAATGTGCTAACCGGCGTCGCCCGGTGATGACGTCATCACTGCGCTTGCCTAATGGCGTCATCTCCGGGCGACACCGGTTACCACGCCACCAAAACTTTTCCCTGATTAGTTTGTAATTTAAAATAAAAATGTGTTTCCATTCTATTTCCGTTTTATTCTATTTATAACGCTTCTTAAGGATAAAACATGACATAATTCGCTGTTATTAGCATTGTAAGCTTAAGTCATACCTTCCATACGGCGTAAATATAACCAATTAAATAAATTACATATTACATATTTGTATTACATATTAATACATATTACTACATATTATTACATATTACATATCACTACATTATTACATATTAAGTATATTTACATATATATTACATATACAGCTCTAACACTCATCTCTGTAAAATTCAATTCAACGCGGAATTTAAATCACTTTAATTGTACACAAAATTGCACTGAATGCTGGATGCGATCATTTTATATAAACTTAAATACTATGATTAAATAATTTGTGTCATTAATAACACAGAGGATGGTTTCGATCCACCGAATTAACATAGAATGATTTATCAGCCGATATCCACTAGGGGGCAGAATAATGTCGTCAATTCAGATTTGGTTAAATGTTTCTCCAAAGTAATGAAACTCTTTTGCACTGAGACGTCAAGCATCTAAAATATTACCGTTCTTTTTGTTAAAAAGTCTTATTGCTTTATATTACGCTTTTATGTTCCTTTTCTTCTTTAACACAGGATCCTCTCTATTCAATCCGGATCTTGTGAGTCAGTTCATATAACCAGTTCAAAAGAATCGACTCGGCTCATAGAGACGCTGGACTTCCAAAGTGCCCATTGAGTTCTTACCAACAGCCAAACGCACACAATTACCACAGACTCAGAGCAGCAGGTTAAGATTTAACATGATTTATTTAGCAATAAACAGGAATATAAGGCCTTTTTAATAGTGGTGATGTTCCAGAACACAAACACTCTGAGCAGAAGCACATCATATTCACATATTGCACTTTTCTGGAAAATGAATGAACGCATAACGTCTCTGAGGGGCTGCAAACTGACCGCGAGTTCGTCATAATTACACAATTAGTTAAATTTCCTTTTATCTGGCCCAAAAAACATTAAAAATAAGTCACGGTCCTTTAAAAAGCTCGATAGATCCCGCTTATAGTAGGCGACAACACTTAAAAATACATTTATTGTTTCAAGTCATAACAGGTACAAATTCTGAACAGTTAAATATTTACAGGAAGCGTGAAGACCAAAGAAGGAAATGGGACATGCACACGAGAGGGAAAAGACAGCCAGGCTCAGGAATTACTGCCGTTTCTCATATCTCTAACCCGTAGTGTTCGCTCGGGTGCCGCAGCTCACGGAGACTCTTTAGGGGCTTGACCGAAGGTAGTCGGCTTCTTGGTGGAGTTTTCGATGACCCAGGGATGAGTCAGGACTCCTTGGATTGGAAGTCGGTGCATCGGGTTGTGTTTCAGAAGCCTGTTGATCAGATCTCTAGCGCCTTCGCTCACATGGGACGGATACGTGAACTCCACCTGCAAAATGGTGGGAAAGAGGAAACGGTCAAGGTGTGAAGTAAGCGATACCTTTTTTGGAGGGTGGAGACCCACACGTACTTCTCACACACACACTTACCCTGGAGATTTTGCGATATGTTTCTTCGTGACTCTTTGTCTCAAAAGGAGGATTCCCCACCAGAAACTCATAACAAAGGACACCCAGACTCCAGAGGTCCACTTTCTCGTCGTGGGTTTTGCCCTCGATCATCTCTGGGGGCAGATAATCGAGCGTGCCGCACAGCGTAGACCTCCTGTCGAACACCAAAAGAATGAAGCTGCTGGATTAGAAGTGTCTCATCTTTATGATGTGTAAAGCATTAAAAAATCAGCAAGGATTAGAGTTGGAATAAAGGCAGCAAAATTCAGAGTATGCGGAGATACAGGATCACGGCCAGGACATGCCCAGATCACTCGAATGAATTAAATCGTACCTTGAGGACGGGGTGTGGACTGACCATCCGAAATCTGCGATCTTCAGCTCGCCGTTCGCTCCCAGTAACAGATTCTCGGGTTTAATGTCTCTGTGGATGACTTTCTTTGAATGGCAGTAGTACAGCGCGTCGGCCAGCTCCATTATGTACTAAGAAACCAAACCACCGTATCAGTCAGTGTACAGCACATTTACAGCATGTGACAGACGCCCTTATCCAGAGCAACGTACATATGTGCTTAAATCTCTAACATTGAATACATTAATGCTGCTCACTAGGTTACATACTTAAGATACCATGAGTTTAAAACATTTGTTCAAAGTTACAATGAAAAAGTGTCAAAGGTTGTGTGTTTTTTTTTTGATGACAACTCAGACATCTAACAGTTTAGTTCGGATTACAGGCCGGCGAGCCGATAGTCTTGTCGCTCCCTGGGCTCGGGGTGAAAACATTTACAATTAAAACGACTAATGAACCGGAAGGAGCTTTTCATCTGAGCTTAATGTGTACGGCGCTGCACACGGCAGACACGGCCATAAAGCAGCTTTACACCGATCCAGATGTAACGAATGTTTAAACGTGTAAAGAAAATACGAGACGACAAACTCGACTTCTGAACACGGCGAGAGAAAACGTGCGTCGCTGCTAAATGTCTGGCTGATAATAAACATGTGAAGTGATGAGGTGGAACTTCTGCTGAAGCGCTGATCGAATCCCGTCTCCTCGTGAAGGGTGTAAAATAAATTTTAAAAAAAAACCTGCAAAATTTACGTTTAAAACGTCCACCTACACGCGGAATATTAAAGTGAGGCTGAAACTGTTTGGAAAGTGCAAAAACTTATTTTTAAAATTAAAATCAGGGGGATTTTATATGCATCGCGATGTGGCTCTTTATGTAAAAACCTGCAGGGCCGCTTGTGTTAGTCAGACCAGACAATAAAACGAAAAACAGATCGCTATTTATTAGCCGACGCCCACGGACGTTGTACGTTTGGCTGAATGGTGTGAAATAATATGCTGTCACAAAACCATGCGAGCGAATACAAAGAAAAATTATAATATAGGACGCGGTGTCAGTGCGGAGGATTCGCTTGAATAGAGTGAATGTGTGTAATGAGCTGTGAAAGAACTCGTCCTGCGTGTTCCTACAGAAACGCGACCTGCAGGTATTAACGCTCTGATTATACTTAAACCCAAAAGCTCAACATGACATAATTCACACAACAATATCTACAGCCTTTTCATTTTAGTCTAATCCTGATCATGATTAGAGTGTCTTCGTGCCTCAAGTCAAGATTCTGATTGGCTCGGAATACGTTACCTTTAAATAGCAATACGGGTTTAGAACAGCGTGCAAGGTCTAATATGGAATTGTTGCTGTAGCAACAGCTCATTTATTTACTCATTTCAATAAAATAAATAAATACATAAAATGAAAACTTCTCTTTGAATAAATCAGAATTAAAACTAATTTGAACTGTAGTTAAATCTGCCAGAGTTTTTCGCTTTGGGCCGAATCCGGAACGCGGCGAACGACACTTATGTCTCGTCGACTTCGATACGGATTGCGGCGAGTGCACGTCTGTATAAGAACACGTGAGGACAGGAATTTGGTTCACTGACTAACATTAAGTGAAAGTATGCAGAATCACAAGCATGCAGATTCACTTGATTTAAAAAGGTAAATGCTGGGAAACAGCAGAGACGTTTACCGAGATAAACTTTGGGCACAAAAAAAAAAAACAAAACACAAAAAAAACCCTTCACAGCACTTCCTCATACGTAAATAAATTAAATATTTCTATCTAAACCTGATCACCTTTCGATTCCGCATTTTATTTTGAACACAGCCTTTAAGACGAATGCTACAGACACGATGCTCCGCCCACTTACATAAGCTTTTACGCCCTTTAATATCGCTCGCATGTCTCTTGTGATACTGTAGTATGTTCTGCATTAAATGATAAAACCCATTATAAATGAACCTTGGTGTCATTCGCAGACCGAACAGTACGAGTGTTCTCACCGTGGCACTGCGCTTGTCATCAAACGCCCGGCAGCGCTGCAGCTCTCCGTACAGCTCACCTTTAGGAGCAAACTCCAGGATGAGGTAGACACGAGCAGAGTCATGGAAGTAGCCATACAGGCGCAGGATGTTGGGATGCCTGCACAGGGTGTCAGAGGGGAAATCAGCTTATGTACTCGGTCTGCAGACTGTGCTGTAAACAATTCCCGTGCACACACCTGAGATGCGACTGAATCTCCACCTCTCTCCTCAGCTGATGCTCCACGCCGGCTTTCTCCAGCTGCTTCTTAAAAAGCACCTTCAGGGCCAGGATGAACTTGGTCTGTCTTTCTCTGGCCAGGTAAACGCTTCCAAACTTTCCCTTCCCGAGAGCCCTGCCGATGTCGAAGTTCTCCAGACTCCACGGCTTCCTAAAAGCCCAGAGAGAAGCTAACAACTCCGTGTTCACCACTAAAATCTTACACACTTTAGACCCTCCTCTTTTTTGAGAATGTAAAAACAAATGCAGGACAATGATCAATTAAATAGAGTCCTTAACCCTCACTGAGAAGTTAGCTAAAGTTTAGAAATCAAGAAAGATGGCGTTAGCCACGAACACAGATGTGCCCTTAGTCCCTGACGTACATGTGGATGCAAAAACAGATAGACAGAAAGAGCATGCAGTGTGTTGGAGACCTGGTGTGTATTTTCTGGATGTAGGACTTACTTCTCAGTGTTGGACATGCTGGTCATCCCGCTGGTGGGTTTTGCTGCAAAAAGACAAGGCGGGGCACATCAAGGCACTTCAAACAACCAGAGCATCTTGATGTAAGTAGAAATAAAGGTAAAGTGCTTACGGTTAGGCTTGTCCTGCTTGGGCTCTGTGGGTTTAACACCCTCAGGGGCAGTGGGAGCAGGTTTGGGCTGACTCTGTGCTGGCTGGGGTTTGGGTTGGGCCTGAGCAGGGTTTATGTTCTGCTCTCCGCCACATGGGCTTTTGTGCTCGCTCCGAGGCCTCTGGACTCGCTGCGGCCCCTGACGAACACCGAGGACAGATGTGTGGCTCGGAGTCGGTGCAGGTTTGTGGCAGCTCTGAGTCACAGGAACCCTCTTTGGCCCGTTGTTTAAAACCTGAGAGAAGAAAAAAAAAATGCAGCAAAAGAAAGAACAAAATGTCACAAACAGACGGAGTGCAGACACCAGGGACTCCCATCAGCACCTACACCAGTGCTGCACTACAGGCGTTAACTTGACCCGATGAACGCACGAATGCAGAGGCATCGAAACTGACTATTTATAGGTCACAATCACAGCCACAACGCTCAAAGCTCATAACACTTTATACAAGTTCTGTAGATAAAGCTTACATTTCTTTATTTTACCTTTTCACAGTCTGATTTCTGAATCATCAGGTCTTTAGATGATCTGATCCTTGCAGCAGAATCCATACCCTAAACAAAACAGGAGGTGAACACGTTTTATTAAAGTCAATCCAACGCAAGTTCATTCACAAACGATGGGTTCCACGATTTATAGTAAATTATTGGCACACACACAGAGAGAGAGAGATCTCATCATTAGTCGGGTCTGATGTTACGCATTCACCTTTGTGGCTATAAACAAGTGTAGAGAAATCCAGAGTAAAGAAACTACATTATTTACTAGTGTCATTTATTTTGAAAGTTCTAAACAGCCAAACTGAACCTCATCATCAGTTGACACGTCTAATGCCTCCATGTAAGTTAGCCGGTTATCCAGAGACCTAACATCCAGTTTAATTATATATTAATGATATGTATATTTATATACACACACACACACACACACACATATATATATATATATATATATATAGCTAGCATAATTATATATTAATGATGTACATAATAATTATAATTATATAAGTTATATATTAATGATATTTAATTATATAATCCCTACACAAGGACTAAAACACAACATAATGAACTTATCACGCATATTATAATGATATATATACACTATAGTTATATATTAACACGATATATATAATGATATAATCCCCACACAGGGTCTAAACCCAACACAGTGAATGTTTAATGAATGAATGAATAATTGAGTCATTAAGAGCGAATAAAACACGACACATGTTTAAATAAACAGCGACATGTTCATATCTACACATAATTCACATGATATTAAACACTTACAGCGCTTTAATCTTCTTCAGCTGATCAGCAGGAGCTCCAACACCGTCGCTATGGCTAACTGTTAGCACTATAAGTTAGCACTGACGCTAACGCTAACCGTTAGCACTATAAGTTAGCACTGACGCTAACCGTTAGCACTCGTGCATAAAAAGTAACCGGCTACAGAAACAATATATACCGTAAAGTTATACACACACGTGTCTGTATAAAGGATTAAAAAGCTTTAACTGCTATTAAAGGTGTTGTTTAACAATCCGGCGACCAACAGCTGAACGCAGCGAACTGAGGACAAACTCGACCGTTACAATTCAAATATCCCCCTTTAACCTTAACACGGCTCTGATTGGTCAGCGCGAGCATCAACCTCGACGGCTATTGGCTCGGATGGATTCACTCTCCGTCACGTATGGAGCCGCAAGGATAGTCGGGAAATGGTGAGAGTACATTATTATTATTATTATTATTATTATTATTATTATTATTATTATTATTATTATTATTATTATTATTATTATTATTGTTGTTGTTGTTGTTGTTGTTGTTGTTGTTGTTTAGTTATAATATGAAATTCAAATCAATTGATTATTTTAAGTAATTTATACATTTAATTGTCATTTTTATTCTATATACGTTTACACACAAAATATTTTTTTGTTTACTTATTTATTTTTTAACATAAATCTATAGTCCTCTATATAAATACGACACACGATACCAAACCTCACAATTAACAGACAGATAAATCAGTTAAACCCAAGCAGCCTGTCATTTTCTGCAGCATTACACTTTTCTTTACAGAAGATTGGGCCCAGAGCTCCAGGCAGCTGTAATACAGTGCATTAAAGTATTAAACAGTCAACACTGATACAGTTTGTTAGTGTTGGGTCTCGAACCCCAACCACGTGATACAGTACAGGTTCCACCAAGATTTGAATTCGGATCTCTGGATTCAGAGTCCAGAGTGCTAACCATGGAACCAGGTGACTGACAGTGTGGTCAATGGCACGAGTTATCTATACAACTAGTTTTCTGTACAATTAGTTATCTATACAACTCTTTAAGTTACACATGACCCCGAAGCTCATCATGTTTAATATGACAGACAGGAAGCAGATACACACAAACAGGCATTCGTACAGGACGTCAGTCAGGTTTTTTCAGGCACTTATTACACCTGTGCATTAAACCTGTTCAGACATGTTGTACATATGTTCCAAGTTAGTTGTACAAACAAAAAATAAAGTCAAATAATCTATTGTAATATTTATCTAAAGATAAACAGACACACACAGTGTTCTTTCTTTTCTCTTTTCAGACCAAAGCTAGCTCACAATGCAGCACTATTTCTACACTATCAGCTGAATACCAGTTTTCTGGTCTAATTCCACTCTCACATGAAACTGCACTGAGTGGGAAAGAGACTGTGGCTGTCTAAAACCACCACCTGCATAATTCAGCTTCATTGTGAGATGTCAGTAAATAACATCATATCACATTGTATAATCCATTGCTCAACACCTAGCATGTTTTGCAATAAATGTGCACATTGTGAATTTTCCTTTCTTCTCTTTTCTCTTTCAACCGTAACGTCAGTCAGTTTAAGCGTGAACATCTGTAGACAATAAACAAAAATTGTAACCAGATTATCTTGGTTATCTTGGTATCTATGTACCTGGTAGGTTTAGCTGATTCTGATCGTTCTTATCACCAACAACACAAATTTTTAAGCTGTGAATCAGCAAACCGCTGCACCTTGTTGACCAAGATGCAGCCTGTGCCAGTAAATGTCCTATTTTTAATTATTTTTGATTTGATGTAATTAAATTAAGGTTCTCCCTGTAACATACCACACACACACACACACACACACACACACACACACACACACACACACACACACACACACACACACACACGCACACACACACACACACACACACACATCTTGTTTTAATTGCAAAATTAAGGCTAACAAAAGAAAAAAATACCTCAGGAGCTTAGGTTTTGTATTAAAACACTTGGCCAATGGGAACGTTAGGAAAATTAGACTAAAATAAGAGCAGAATCGGTTGCTAAGCAACGCTGGGGATCATACCAGCTTATATCATTTCATAATTACCGTATTATTATAATTACAGGTATAATTCCAATAATGTCAGATTATTTTTGAAGTAGCATTGGATCGTGTTACTGAAGTGGAATCATGTGCCAAAGCTGGCAGGAATGTGAAAACATGATAAAACAGGTGATGGAAATGCTTTTTATGTTTTTTTTTTTTTTAGATTATGGTGATCGTGATTATGAGAGATAAAATCAATAAGCAAGCCTGGCACTGTTTTTAGGATTACTTCCTTCTTAAAATGTTCTCTTGGTCACACCTATGTTTTAAACCAACAGTCTCTCGATGCATGTGGAATTTTGGAATGCAATGCCTTTGTGTATGTGTGTGTGTGTGTGTGTGTGTGTGTGTGTGTGTGTGTGTGTGTGTGTGTGTGTGTGTGTGTGTGTGTGTTCATAATTATGTTTTTTGATTAATATACTTGGCCTGAGCCATAACAGGATTTTTTTGTCATACCCCTCAGTGTGGAATGTAATTATGCAGGAAAAAAACCATCAAGTTTAATAGCAATGTTTTATTGCAATAACCTCAATTATTCCAAGAATTATTTATTTAAAACTTGCATGAGAACAGCATGATAAATAAATCTATGTGAGGATTATGTAATAAGTCTGAGGTTCATGTAGCTGTCATTCTGCTCTGGCCTTTGTTTTTGTATTCCTTTAACCACTGCGATGAGACGTGCAGGAAGACGTTCAGATCAGACGAAGATGGCGATCGAACGTAACTATGTGTGACGTAACACTTCATCTGTAGACGTAGTCGGTGTCGAGAATAATGTCGCTTAGCATCTGGAAAATATGGGAGATAAGCATATGAAGGGAGATAGCAGTGATTGAGGCTAACAATTCAGTTACCTAGCACGTAGCACAGAGTTGTATATACACAATACGCAAAGTCGAAATGTGACACGATCCTTCGGGACCAACAACATTTCCCTCAGATGTGTTAGTAAATTAAAAATGAATAAAATAACACTGAAATTAGAAGTAAAAAGAAGCTCCATCATGCAGAGTAGCAGCTCATTGTCTCAGATGTTACACCTCAGAAAAAGATCTTTATGACAATTCAATTAAAACAATTCCTGCCGGTGATTCAGATCCCGATCGTTTAACAACCTTTATTTGTCCTCCAGTGTTTGTGATTCTTATGTACATATTAGATGTAAGGCAGGATATAAGGTATGTTTGACATAAACTGGCACATTTCCACGTTAACACCACATTCCTGTTTCTTTTTTTATCTTTTTTGTTTTTTAAATAAGAAAACGGGTTCTTCGAGGACAAAACGTGATACGATCTGCTTCAGTGCCGGTTAAGAGACAAGGCCTTTGGTTCAGTTCCCAAAAGAAAAAAATACGGCAGTTAATATGACCGAGGCATGAAACTCTGTCTTTAAAAGCCCTTTAAAAATTCACTAATTAGGGATATTTGTGTTAATTATATATCTATCACACACACACACACACACACACACACACACACACACACACACACACACACACACACACACACACACACACACACACACACCGTAAGCTTGAAATACTTAAAGTAGTTTATGAGTTTTTCAGGAATCGAGGATGTTGCATACAAACCGGTTTTGACATAAAAACATACGAACGATAGATTTTGAAGTTCTTTTTATCTTCTTGACTTGATAATTAACACATAAGCTATTAAATAAGATATCTTCATTTTTATGAGATATTGTTATAATTACATATTTATTGTGTATGTGTGTATTCGATAGCAGGAAATAAAGAACATGTTTTCAAATGGGATAAAAAAAAAAAAAGAAGAAGCATAAACTGCACATGACAAGATGACAGTACACAGTAACAATGCATTACCAAGTTATTATAATACCAGTGCAAATGTAATTTTAGATAATTACTTATATTTATTTATAAAGCAAACATGACGGAAAGTTGAGCTGAGAGTTTTTTATAATAATAATAATAATAATAATAATAATAATAATAATAATAATAATAATAATAATAATAGTAATAATAATGTTATTATAATAACATTATTATTACTATTATTATTATTATTATTATTATTATTATTATTATTATTATTACTACTACACATTTATTATATTTCACATTCTTTATATTGATTTAAAATATGAATCAAATATTTATATAAACATTTATTTATTTGTTTGTTTGTTTGTTTGTAAATAACCAGGACAGAACCACTGACTGTACTGAATTGCACATCTGCAAGTGTC
Source organism: Tachysurus fulvidraco (assembly GCF_022655615.1). Taxonomy (NCBI): domain Eukaryota; kingdom Metazoa; phylum Chordata; class Actinopteri; order Siluriformes; family Bagridae; genus Tachysurus; species Tachysurus fulvidraco. The sequence continues at coordinate 22,156,420 of NC_062538.1, forward strand.
ACTTCTGCAATTGATTCATCCTCTAACACGTACTTAACACACTGTGCTGCTAAGAGCAATTAACACAAATCTATATAATTACATAATTAGCAATATGAATGATAATTCTATTTATTGTCAATATTGAGTTCTGGACCAGTTTTTAAAATCCGGTGAAACCAGTCTGACTCATGCTGAAGCATTCTTTATGTCCCACACACACACACACACACACACACACACACACACACACACACACACACACACACACACACACACACACACACACACACACGTAGAAGGTGCAGTGTCCCATTACTAACAGGTTGTGATGTCACTCAGGTAAAGTTTGTTGTTGCACAGTTGGATCAGTGACTTCATGGCAGAAACACAAGCTTGCAGCCTGACAGACAGAAAGACATTAAAGACAGCGTACGTTGGATTTGTGCAGATCTTGAGGATCTAGGACATTTAAAGAAAAGAATCACAGGTAAGATCTGAGACTTGGTGATGGAATATAATGAGATCCTTAAATAATTGTGAGATAAAACAATCTGAGTTAAATAAATCAGGGTGAATCATTCGGGTCCCGGAGGTCCGTCATGCACAGCGAGGGTGTGAGACCCAGCAAAGCTGTGCGGCGGAGTGATGCCTCAGAATCAGTGTATTGTGTCAGGTTAACGTTCTGCATTATTTATTATCACTTTTTTACCTCACACTTCTAATGGCTAATGAGAAGTCATTAAAAAGGACAAACAATTTTGTGTGACATAAAATCTGTAATGTAATATTTAGTAAAACTCTATTGTGAAAGTTCTTTATTCTGCACTCACATGGCAGAGGAACACAAACTGTATCCTACTGAAAACTAATCTGAAGAGCAAACCTTTGAGAATTAAGATACAAAACACATCTACAGTAAATCAGTGAAATGCTGTTGAAAATTAAAATATTGAAAGATTTCTATAACAATCTCGAATTTACTCCATGAGCATAGATTGATAGAATCTGTTCTATGAGAGAAATGTTCTGTTTTCTGGATGAGTAGCTGATGAGGTAATGCACACTCTCATAGTAAGAGGGTGCTGAAAGACAATTTAACACTAAAGTATGAACATAATTAATGATTAAATGATTTATCGGTGTGTTTTAGCTGCACGTCACACACACGGACCCTTCGGACACGGGATTAAACAGATCTTTACTAATATTCTACCTCTAAAGCTTCATCTACTAAACACGAATATTCTGTTAAAGAGTCGTCCCACTAAACGTCCACAGATTGCTTTCTGTGTGTTTTAGACCTATTTAATCTGTTTCCCATTTTTACTAATGATTTACTTTTTAATTTAAAGGATTTTTATTTTGTTTTATTTTATTTTATTACAGTATTTAGAACAGACATTAACATTTCATAAAATGACTCAACTAAGAGATTTTTTTGTTTTTGTGTGAATAAATCAGAATTTCAGAACGTTACTGAAATAAACAAAATTCTGTAAATAAATCCACCGTTTAACAAAGGAATAAAGAATGAATTAATTACAGATTGTAGATCGTTTCTACTTCTTCTAAATGTTTTAATACATAACTCTACCTGTACAAATCTGTGTGTGTGTGTGTGTGTGTGTGTGTGTGTGTGTGTGTGTGTGTGTGTGTGTGTGTGTGTGTGTGTGTACATATATATATATATATATATATATACGTATATATATATATATATATATATATATATATATATATATATATATATATATACGTATATATATATTTATACTTTTTTATATATATATGTACAAATCTGTGTGTGTGTGTGTGTACATATATATATGGTTGTGGGTTCGAGTCTCGGGTCCTTGAGCAATGCTGCCCACTGCTCCGGGTGTGTGTTCATGGTGTAATGTGTGTGTGTTCACTGCTGTGTGTGTGCACTTTGGATTGGTTAAATGCAGAGCACGAATTCTGAGTATGGGTATATACGTATATATATATTTATACTTTTTATATATATATGTACAAATCTGTGTGTGTGTGTGTACATATATATATACGTATATATATATATATACGTATATATATATATATATATATATATATATATATATATATATATACATATATATACGTATATATATATATGTACACACACACACACAGATTTGTACATATATATAAAAAAGTGACGTGACATATGGCTAAGTACGGTGACCCATACTCAGAATTCGTGCTCTGCATTTAACCAATCCAAAGTGCACACACACAGCAGTGAACACACACACATACACCATGAACACACACCCGGAGCAGTGGGCAGCCATTGCTCAAGGACCCGAGACTCGAACCCACAACCACCCGAGACTCGAACCCACAACCTTAGGGTTAGGAGTCAAACTCTCTAACCGTGTAGAGAGAGAGAGAGAGAGAGAGAGAGAGAGAGAGAGAGAGAGAGAGAGAGAGAGAGAGAGAGAGAGAGAGAGAGAGAGAGAGAGAGAGAGAATATTCACTGTTATCCTCATCATATGGAATAAAACAGTGTTTATTAATAAACAGATTTTTAGAGACTAATATTTCAGCACAGGCTCTCTGGCGTTGGCAGAATTTCTGGCATCCTGCTCACACACGAGAGTGCAATCGGTGTGTGAGAGTTTATGTAGAATAAAGGAGCCATAACTTTAATATGCAGACTGTAAAGACAGTCAGGTCGGTTTATTATTTAAAACCGACCTCATAAAAACTGACTTTCTACCAGCTGAGACATGTCAGTGCGTTATAGCTACCAGTTTGACACAACTGTCCCTTCAGGATATAAGAAACCGGAACGAAACCAACCGAATTCCACTTTCTGTTAACATGCGAAACATCGAACACGGAAAACATTTAAAATGCAAGAACAGATAGAAGTCGAGCGTGACACTTTTCACTCCGTCACTTTTATCTTTTGCATATTAAATCTTTCACCTGTAGATCCCTGGAGTTCCTGTTCGAACAGAACGTCCCCTTTTTTCATTAGGAGTGTAAAGAATGCGTTTTTCTTTCTCCAGTTGTAAGGAATGAAACTGGTCCTGTCTTTTGTTTTGTTTTGTTTCCACTAAATGACAAATTGATGACAGATAAACAAAGATAAATCAAAAGTGAATTATTGTCCTGTACAGTAAATGCACGCAGAAGAGCTTTAACTCTCACAAACCACAGCAAATTTCGCACAATTACAACACATCGTTAATTAAAGAACATGTCGCACTTTTTTATCCGTTTATAGGTACTTTTACTTTTCGATTACTTTCATCCCGTAGCACTTGTTCCTCTTACTTTTGTAATTACATCATTTCAGCTTTTCAGCTTTTTTTTAATCCATTTATAGTTACGTTTAATCACATACACACATCACGTATACGACAGCACAAACACATTTTACGTATTAAACAGCATGTTTGTACTTTTGTCCGTTTATAGCTACATTAATTAGGAGTAATTAATATCTGCAAATAATAAATATCTAAAAATAATAAATAAGCTAATATATGTTCATATAAATACAACCCTGAAGTGAATAATTTTGTTCTGTTTTATTCCCAATTGATTAATTGAAGGATGACGTCTGGTACTTTTTATCCATTTATTGTTACTTCTGGCTATTTAATGTTGTAGGAGCCAATAAAAAGAAAATACAAATAAATCAGGATCCTAGAACATCTCTGAGAATATCAGGGTTTTTTTTTTATTAAGTTGCTAGGCACCCGACGATCACACGTCCTCAGTATCACACGAATACGAAGAACAACACAGATGTCACAACCTGTTCACGCTATTTTACGTATCTGCGTTATTAACGTATATAATCCTGACAGTGCTAACAGAGCGGAACTCATGCGACTCCTAGAGACAGACAAGCGTGCTTCAGTATAATTACAGGAAACCAGACCAGGGCAGAAATAGGAGCTGTGCGTTTGCACACCTTCACAAAGACGTCTTTTCCTAATCAGATCCAGTGTTACGTGTAAACGTGCACAACATCAGATGAAAATGTCTGTGAAAATATATTAACCTCTTACCAGTTGAGCAGGAACCATGACATGGCTCTGAGTTCACAGGACACTGTGTGTGTGTGTGTGTGTGTGGGTGTGTGTGGGTGTGGGTGTGTGTGTGTGTGATGAAGCATTTGACACAGTAAGACTCTGTACACCTTAGATCCTATCTTAGATCACCGAACACGTCGTCTCAGCTCGTGTTTGTGCCGAGACGTTCTGCGGCATCTTCTAACACCATGACCTTCGTCTGGTTGTTGATTTCAGACTCACAGAACGTCTCCGATTATGTTCTCAGTTCACACTGTGTTTATTCATGTCTTCGCTGCCACACTGCAGCCTTGTCCCAGGTGGATTAGTCCTGTTTGATCACCAGGTCAAAAATGTAAAGACTCATCACGCTTCAGTAAACCAGCTTTGTTCTGATGTTTGGTCAAACCTTCTGATCGACGTCTGTCCCGTTTTCATCAAATATAAGTCTGATTCACAGGGTAAACACAGTCCGAGCGACCAAACCTGTCACGCCGTGACCTGAAATCGACCCGAAAGCAGACACTGAGAGCCACTGCTTTATCAACCGCTCGAAATTTTATCCGTCTGATTAAAGTCATGTTTATGAAATAAACGTTACGAATAAAACAATATCTAGTATCCAGCTAGAACAAACAAACTGTGTCTTAAAATAGTAATTAAAATAACAGCAATGTGAAATATACACATTAAAGTAAAACCACGAACCAAACGATAATAAACAACACAAATATCTATATACTATGACAAAAAAATGTCGTAATTAAATTAGAAGTAATGAACTGATTCCATAATTAATTAGCTGTATTTCTAATGATAACACATTTATTACGATTGTATTATAAATTAATAACTGTTAAAACTTTCATGTTTACAGGCCGGAGCGATGGAACAGGACAAACAGATGGAGAAGAGCGGAAACAAATCTGAGAGCATGACGGAGGAGAGCTTCATCAAAGACCTGTACTTCTTCATGAAGCAGAGAGACACACCGATAGAGAGAATCCCTCACCTCGGCTTTAAACAGAGTGAGTGTGAGAGAGAGAGAGAGAGAGAGAGAGAGAGAGAGAGAGAGAGAGAGAGGAGGGAGAGAGAGACAGAGAAAGAAAGAGAGAGAGAGAAAGAGAGAGAGACATAGAGACAGAGTTAGAGAGAGAGAGAAGAGAGAGAGAGAGAGAGAGAGAGAGAGAGAGAGAGAGAGAGAGACAGAGAGACAGAGAGAGATAAAAAGAGAGAGACAGAGAGAGAGAGACAGAGAAAGACAGAGAGAGAGGGGGGAAGGGGTGGGGAGAGAGAGAGGGAGAGAGAGAGAGAGAGAGAGAGAGAGAGACAGAGACAGAGACAGAGACAGAGAGAAAGAGAGAGAGACAGAGAGACAGAGAGACAGAGAGAGACAGAGAGAGATAAAAAGAGAGAGACAGAGAGAGAGAGAGACAGAGAAAGACAGAGAGAGAGACAGAGAAAGACAGAGAGAGATACAGAGAGAGATACAGAGAGAGAGAGAGAGAGAGAGAGAGAGAGAGAGAGAGAGAGAGAGGGAGGGAGGGGGGAAGAGGAGGGAGAGAGAGATACACACACAGAGAGAGAGAGAGAGAGAGAGAGAGAGAGAGAAAGACAGAGAGAGAGAGAGAGAGAGAGAGAGAGAGAGAGAGAGAGAGAGAGAGAGAGAGAGAGAGAGGAATGAATCAAGATATGAAAGAAATTAAGGAAATGAAGGCAATGAGAGTGATAAAGATTTTAATATATTCTGTGTGCGTGCGTGTGTGTGTTTGTGTGTGTGTGTGTGTGTGTGTGTGTGTGTGTGTGTGTGTGTGTGTGTGTGTGTGTGTGTGTGTGTGTGTGTGTGTGTTCATTCCTGCCATAGTAAACCTGTACCTGATGTTTAAAGCGGTGATGGAGCTGGGAGGATATCACCAGGTAAACCTCAGCTCATTTCATTCATGTCGAATCTTTGAAGTTCCTTAAGTTTCTACTGAAGACTTCAGCTTCCACTTTTACATAAAAATTCTGCTACACATAAACATTATAAACAGGGTCGGATATCCATTACGTTTTCTGATCCGCCGTTCGTCGCAGGCATCGCAGTGATACTGATACCGAGTATCAGATCTGTGCCGTCTCTAATTATATCATTATATCATCAGATCACATCCCTAATTATATCATATCACGCCATGTGGACTGGAGCCTGTGGACTAGAACTCAATAGAACATTTTTAATGAGTCAGTACATGGTAAAAAAAAACAAGTAAAAAAAATATAGCAAACCAAACTTTATTTCCAAAAAGCAAAAGTATATTTATCTATTAATTAATGAATTAGTTAGTTAGTTAGTTAGTTAGTTAGTTAGTTAGTTAGTTAGTTAGTTAGTTTGTTTGTTTGTTTGTTTGTTTGTTTGTTTGTTTGTTTGTTTGTTCATTTATTTATTTATTTGTTTGTTTGTTTGTTTGTTTGTTTATATTTATTTATTCATTTATTCATCCATTTATTTATTTATTTGTTACATTATTTATTTATTTATTCTGTCCATATTTGTTCTTGGTTAAGACAGCATCCTGGTCCAGGTAGTCAGGGAGATGATGGCTGTATAGAAGAGCAAGGAATCATTTAGTAAATTGTAGTGAATTAGATTTATGTGACTAAACTCTGCCACACTGACAGCTTTACACACATTTAGATGCTTATAATCTCTGTGTATAATTGTGGTAATGAAATTGTGTGTGTGTGTGTTTGTGACTTGTCAGGTGACTGCACAGCAGCTCTGGAAAAAAGTGTACAACATTCTCGGAGGAAACCCTCGAAGCACCAGCGCAGCGACGTGCACACGCCGTCACTATGAAAAGTGAGATCATTGACAGATTACAGAGTTCTAAATCCGGCTCTTTGTGCCGTAGATAATTAAACTCACACTGAACTTCCTGCCTCCAGACTCCTTCTTCCGTACGAGTATCACTTAGCCGGATACGGAGATGAGATTCCCATCAGGTTACCTCGACAACGCAAACGCTTCCACCCTGAGGACGAGTACAGCCAGGGCTCCAAACGTGCAGACTTCACACACTTACACCAGTTTAATCAGGTACAGTACACACTCTCTATTAGTGTTAAGTAGAATAATGAAAGCCAGACGATTTCCTCATTATTTATTTCCTCTGTGTTATACAGTACCTCCCACCTGGTCCCATGTCTCTACCCAGCTACATGGCCATGTCCCTGCCCCCTGTCCCTTCCCTCAGCTCTCCACTCCAAAGTAGACCCATGATGCCTTACATCCCTCCTTCATCGGTGGACACAGGAAACGTTAAACAATCGCTGGACTTCCTGCGTCAGCTTGCTCAGGAGTACAAATCGTCCTCCGGATGGACGGAGCCTCTGAACCTCAGCAAGAAACAAAGCAGGCTGGAGGCATCCAGCAGCATTCCATCATCGTTCACGTCTATCGCCGCTACAAAGAAGGAACCCAAGTTTTTAAATGAAGCCCCTCCACTTCAACAAGGCAATCAGTCAGGAGTCTGTGAAGCTCCGACTCCTGCACCTGCAGTCAAAACCTTCAGGGTTGAATCACCTGTGATCAGCGTCACATCTTCTTGCTCCAGCAGTCCAAACTTGTGGAAAGTGGCTCCAAGTTCCACTCCTCCTTCTCCTCCACCTCCACCTCCTCCTCCTCCTCCTCCCTCTCATAGGCCAAATTACCCCAGCACAGTCCAAACCAAATATACTCCACAACAAAGTCTACCAATGTCCAAATCAGGATCCTCGGCCACGTCTCAGCTGAGCCCTGGACCCACAAGCCCTACTTTAGCATTAGACCCATACGGAGGAATGGAGATCCAAATCCCATTGTCTTTGCTCCAGAATCTGATCAGGGAAGGTATTTTGAACACTAATCAACATTATTTACCCAGATCCAAGCTCAACGGATCTCCGTCACTGCCTGAAAGAATGACCTTAGAAACTAACACTTCTGAACCTGCAGATCTGAGCCTGAAGAACCAAGTGAGAAACATCAAGAGTGACATCAGCGTGAATGCCAGCAGGACGGCTAACGAAAGGCAGGCAGCCGAGAGCAAATATTTTGCTGTGAAGCCCTTGCAAGCACCTGCACCTGCACCTGCACCTGCCAAGTTTCCTTTTTACAATTACGTTTCTCACCTTAAATCTCAACCACAAAGAGTTTTTCAGGCACAATCGATCTGCACCAAGCAAGTACCTTCAACCAGGCCTCAAATCTCCAGCATACACTAAGGATCGACTCTGGTATGATGTCAGAACAAACGACAGCCAACTGAATAAAGTGAAGCTCTTCATACTTAGCCAGATCGATCCAGAGCATCTGAAACTTCTGTTTACAAGCTGAACCACCAGAGAGGAACCAGAGATGGATGAGATCAGAACAAAGATTTTGAACCTTGCAATTTTACAATTTTGCATCTTTTTGCCCCTAAACATTTCTTTATTTTACTTTATTTTCTTTCATTTCTCCAGATGATGTCACCATGTCTGTGACGTGACATACGGCTAAGTACAGTACGGTGACCCATACTCAGAATTTGTTCTCTGCATTTAACCCATTTAAAGTGCACACACACAGCAGTGAACACACACACACACAGCAGTGAACACACACACACCGTGAACACACACCCGGAGCAGTGGGCAGCCATTTATGCTGCGGCGCCCAGGGAGCAGTTAGGAGTTTCGGTACCTTGCTCAAGGGCACCTCGGTCGTGGTATTGCCGGCCCGAGACTCGAACCCACAACCTTAAGGTTAGGAGTCAGACTCTCTAACCATTAGGCCACGACTTCCTCTGTGGAAATGCATTGATCTGTCCATAGTTAGAAAAAAACAAAGGCACCATATAGCTGATGTAATGTAAGCTAGCAGGCAGCAATAATACGAGTTTAACACTAAGCAGGTACTGAAATTTCATACAGATTTGTCTGAGTGGCAAATTCCATGAAAACCAGCAGTTCAGGTCTTCGTCCTTCCTCCTTCCTCCTTCCCGCTTCAGAGCCCTCGTTATGAAACATTATGTTCATAGTAAGAAAAACAGATTTGTCTTGTGTATGGAAATAAAATTCTCAAACAGCTTTTGCTTTACTGCTTAATTTACCCAAACTTTAAAACTTCCCGCTTGTATCTCTTTCCTCCGTGAGTTGTACTGTAGATGTGATCGATTCGAGATCCTGGCAGGAATGAGCACAAATAAGAGCTCGAGAATGAGGCAAAAACTTCACGTCTGTAATAAATATAGCACTCTGTGTTTAATAGAGAAACACATGGAGCTTCACTTAGTAATCGATTTTGAAGGAATATAAAAATCAGGAATAAGCTGCCTCGTAATAATGTGCTCGACAAACCGTGACTATTAAATCGGATCTGTTGTAGAAAAAAATACGAACTGTTTCTTGCACTCCGACCAAAAAAAAAAACGATTGCTTTTTGTCGAATTAAGTTAATGCAGTTCTTCGGGATATAAAATAATGTAGGAAGGTTAAAAGAGTCGATTAAATGAAGATATCTGTGAATATTTACGTTTTATTTTCTTTTAAAGGAAGCAAAACAGAAAGGATTCGTTTTTTTACTCGTGTAAATATCACATATTATTATTATTATTATTATTATTATTATTATTATTATTATTATTATTATTATTTTTAAACGATGATCAGATTTAGTATATATGTGACATTTTGGTGATTGTTTGTATGACGTGATTTGATGTCTGTAGAATTTACAGTAAAACCATATGTCATTGTAAATGTTTTACATTTTCTAAAGCTGGAAATAAAGCTCTTTTTGAATTAATCTTTATAAGCTTATATTTATTTTTATTTCCAGGATTCATTATTTTTTGCAATATAGTAAAACCTGTTACACCGGGCCGATACACTATCACAACAGAAAATAAAGACCTGGTGTAAGACCGAGTAACAATGAAGAGAATTTCCATAGAAATATAACACTTGCGCAAAGCCAACCAACACCCTAATGTGTCTCATAGAATAATTCCTGACAAACGACATCATAGCAAAACACACGCTTGCCTTTGTTAAGTGACACATCTGAGAAGTAATGGAACATGTTCAGTTAAGCCCATAATTCAAGAATACCTTTGTGTTCCAAGACAACGACATCTATCATTAATTTATTCTACACTGTGACACAGATACAAAAACTTCACATTGTACGTTAAAATGCCTGAATGAGGCTTGGTGAAAAATATTTATGTATTATTTGACATTATGATAAATAAATAAAAAATCATAATCATAAGGAATCGAATGAGTGACGGGTTTCTGAGATGAAGCCGGTTATTAGATTATTTTCCGACATCTTACACATCTTATACTACAGCAATTTTCATTCATTCATCCATTTTTATTCATTCATCCATTTTCTACCGCTTATCCGAACTTCTCGGGTCACGGGGAGCCTGTCATCGGTATCTCAGGCGTCATCGGGCATCGAGGCAGGATACACCCTGGACGGAGTGCCATCCCATCACAGGGCACACACACACACTCTCATTCACTCACACACACACTACGGACAATTTTCCAGAGATGCCAATCAACCTACCATGCATGTCTTTGGATCGGGGGAGGAAACCGGAGTACCCGGAGGAAACCCCCGAGGCACGGGGAGAACATGCAAACTCCACACACACAAGGTGGAGGTGGGAATAGAACCCCGACCCTGGAGGTGTGTGTGAGGCGATCGTGCTAACCACTAAGCCACCGTGTGGTCCAACCCCCAACCCCCCCCCCCCCCCCCACACACACACACACACACACAAACATACACAAACAGCAATTTAACAGGTTTCTTTTATTTGTTACAGACTGCTTGTTCTTTATCTTTATCTGTTCCATTTAACGTTGTGGAACATCTACAACACTGATTAGTTCTGATTAGCGTTTAGATTATAGCATCTACGGACACTCGCTCCATCACCGTGGAACAACTGTTTGATTACATGACTTAAAAAAAGGAACTAGAAGGCAGTAAAATGTCTGTCACACACTGCATGAGCAAATATCCACTTTGTGTTGTCTCCCATTCGGTATTTGTTAAGTATGCAGGTCACTTACGGTGCGATCACGAACATCCTGGACACATGCCTCAGTGTTGTATCTATAGATCTAAAAACTGGTCTTAACAATTCTAGATCTTCGGTGATGGAAACGTACTCAGAAATTGTACTTGTGTGATAGACAAATAAATCTGTCGAAAAGCATAAATCAGGACAAAAAATGAACTGAAATAAAAAAAAAAAATCGGGACAGAAAATTAAAATGACATTTAAATGTATAAAAACAAGTAAAGCATATAAAGAGGTGTAGCTGCGTTGAGAGCATCCTGAACAGCTGCATCACTGCGTGGTACGACTACGTACAACTGCAAGCGTCTGCAGACGGTGGTGAGGACTGCTGAGAAGATCATCAGGACTCCACTGGTCTCTCTGCAGACCATTTACCACCACAGAGACCTTTCCAGTGCTGGAGACCTGAAGGAGCAGGAAGTTACTTACCAACGTTACTCACCTATCGAGAAGGAAAAAAGCGCAGGTTATTCACAGGTTATTCACAGGTTGGAGTTTCCCGAGTCAATAACTCCTGAGCTAAACGCTGTTACTACACAAATAACACCTCTTTTCTATCGTAGTAATGTAGAGAGGCAGCTACAACCGTGTTTTGTGTAGTAACAGCGTTTAGCTCAGGAGTTATTGACTCGGGAAACTCCGACCTGTGTATATGTGGCCGACTTTACTTAAGACGCCGAGGCGCTTTTTTCCTTCTCGATAGGTGAGTAACGTTGGTTTTGCTTTGTTACACAGAACTAATATATGCCTTTGTCCTTTACATCATTATGCTTGTGTGGCATTTTTGCTTGTTTGTTTATCTACAATCGTATTGTTCTTCCCTTCAGCTATGATAAAGACACGTTTCTTTATGTTAGTCACCCGGGTTACGTATGTATGTGTGGGCGGAGCTATCGATACAGGGGTGGGACCCGTTTGGGTTAGGGGCGTGTTTGTTTTGGTGATTTCAAATGTCGACATAGGCTTTCAAACAACGGAGACCCCACCTTTAATTTTGCACATCTGTTATTGTCATTGCTGCTATTGTTATACTATTTGCACTTTCTTGAATTATTATATTAATATTTGCACTCCATCTCAATTTTGCACATCTATTAATGTTATTGTATTATTATTTTTCTGTCATTATTATAGTATACTGCACCCACTTGCAATACTACATTATACTGTATTTATATAATGTACAGTGTGTATGTACAGTGTGTGTGTACAGTGTGTATGTACAGTGTGTATGTACAGTGTGTGTGTACAGTGTGTATGTACAGTGTGTGTGTACAGTGTGTGTGTACAGTGTGTATGTACAGTGTGTGTGTGCAGTGTGTATGTACAGCGAGTGTGTGCAGTGTGTATGTACAGTGTGTATGTACAGTGTGTATGTACAGTGTGTGTGTGTGTGCAGTGTGTATGTACAGTGTGTATGTACAGTGTGTATGTACAGCGTGTGTGTGCAGTGTGTATGTACAGTGTGTGTGTGCAGTGTGTATGTACAGTGTGTGTGTGCAGTGTGTATGTGCAGTGTGTGTGTACAGTGTGTATGTACAGTGTGTATGTACAGTGTGTATGTACAGTGTGTGTGTAGTGTGTATGTATAGTGTGTGTGTACAGTGTGTGTGTGCAGTGTGTGTGTACAGTCCTGGCATTCTTGTGGAGGGCAAAGTAATTTCATTGCTCAGGGTTTCCTCACTGTGTACAGTATATGACAATAAACGCTTTGAATCTTGAATCTTGAATAAAAACAAGTCAAGAGCAACGTCACGATTTCAGGTGAAAACTAAACTGGATTTATTTTTACACACTTTTATTTAAACTGTTATAAGCAACAACGAATCGCATGACAGAGTCTGTTCATGTAAAGAGAAGTAAAGGTAAATTTCCTGTAAATAAACAATAGTTATAAATAAGTAGAATTTGACTCACTGCCTAGTCAGTTACATAACCGCCGACTGGAACTGATACTAGACTAAACTTAGCAAAGACAACTAGCGAATCTAATCAAAGGAAGCTAGTTAAAATGTTACATTTCAATCTCTATCGTTTTTACGTGTCTTTTTTCTGCATTATTTAAGGACATTAAACTCTATAATTATTCCTTTCTGGAGACAAGAAAGGAAGAAAATCAAGGAGGATCAAATGCTCTGTATCTTAATATCCAACAGTACATGAAGACTGATTGTGAAAGTATGTGTACAGGAAGAACAATTTATCGTGTTGTGTGTGTGTGTGTGTGTGTGTGTGTGTGTGTGTGTGTGTGTGTGTGTGTGTGTGTGTGTGTGTGTGTGTGTGATAACTAGAGCTTTGTTGATTAAAAAAAGTGCTCAGAAACCTAGAGTATGGCGTCATGGCGAGTTGCCATAGTGTCTGTGGCATGGGGCGGTTATTTTGGCAAAATGCATTGGCATTCTTGTGCGGCATCAGTGACATAGGGGTAGATCTATAGGGGTAGTTTATGATCAGGGTAAGCTGGTTAATTTGCCGAATTGTTAAGCACATGTCGTCCTGATTCTCTGTGAACCCTGTGGCATTTGGCTCAGCGCCACCACGAGCGTTGAGGCGATAACGATGATAATACATTGCAAATATTTTCATTTCAGTGTGTGTGTTATCTGCAACACTCATCTTCACTTCGACATTTCTTCTTTCTAATCAGGAAGGTTTCCTGGGTATACTCACCTTATAAACACCTTGAGCTCAGTAAATATTTCCTCTGTGATTATTATCTGTCTCTATATACTATGAGTCATTAAGAGAATAAAATGCACACATCATCACATTGTCAATGGATTAATGGTAATAGTGCTGAGTTATTAATGTTAGAACTATGTATTAACTTTCACCATTGCATTTCTTCCTAGGTTATAGATTTGTAGAATTCTTGCATAAAACTCGTACAGTTTTTTTCTCTTTTATCTTCTTTTTATTTTTATTTTTTTGTCCTCTGTCTTATCAGCTTTAAAATGACACGACGTCGTCAAGCTCCTTCTCGGCGTGCAGCCGTGCCGTGACATCTCCATAACGATGCACGATTCGGTTTTATGGCCGATTCGTACTCCTTCGTTCCTGACCGCGTCAATGTCGTCGCCTGCATTGAAATCTAACCGTTAAAGGCTATAATTAACTATCGTGGCGGTGATAATTTAATTTCCTGCAGTTTGTGTAATTTGGCAAATACGAGATCATGAGATTCAGGATCATTCGAGCACTGAACTGTTCGATCCATAAATCATGTTCTCTGTGAACAAACAGCTCCTGTTTATTCTGTTTATAAGATCCGGATACACTCCCTGACACAAACACGAGCTAAATTAATTCTAATAAATACCTTCCTATTATCTGATCGTAACTTTTTCGTGTAGGCACCAAGTGACAAACCCAAACAAGGAAACATGTTTCAGCAAACAAAGAAGTGACATGCAACTTAATTAACTGAAATAAACAGACGGTTAGCAAACAAAGATAAAAACAGTAAAAGGGAGAATGGATGGATGGATGGACGGATGGATGGATGGACGGATGGATGGATATTAAGCAGACAGCTAGAAGATGTTGGCTGGTGGGACACTTAGTAGGCTTTTTGTGAAGAATGGCACGAGAGCTAGATTGAAGAGAGGTAGAATAGAAAGATGATAGAGAAAGATGGATAGAGGGAAAGTAAGACGGTGGATGAAGAGCATGGAGAGATAAGAAGGACTCTGATAGACGATTTGATTGTATGAAGGGATACAGAGTTTATATTCCTCACGGTAGAGGAGTTCGAATGGACAATGATGGATGTTATGGTCCGTAACCTGACCTGGTCCAGGGGCGCCGTCCTATGGCTTCACCCTGCGGTCTGACCCCATAACCTGGGATATGTGAAATGGGGGAAGTCGTGGCCTAAGGGTTAGAGAGTCTGACTCGTAACCCTAAGGTTGTTGGTTCGAGTCTCGGCCGGCCACGACTGAGGTGCCCTTGAGCAAGGCACCGAATGCTCCTCGGGTGCCTTTTCTGTTAAAAGAAAAAAAAAGCCTGAAATATTACAAACAAAGAAACGTCTTTATTACATACATTCTGTATGTACCACATCGCCCCAGCTGTCTATCATCTGAACCATGAATTTAAACTATGTGCTATGACCTCAAGCCCAGTTACATCAAAACAGGCTTCACTGTGGAAAAGCAAACAATACAAAATGCCAACGGTGTCATTTAGAGTGTAGAATAACTTCATCTAACGTACATAAGAGCAACAGAACCTCCATTGTGTTAAGTTCATCACTCGAACATCGGCGGCCGTTCACACTTTAAAGGTCAGTGTTATTTTAAGGAACGCCAAACTCATCGTCACTAATAGTTAGTTTGATAAAATCCTGCAGGCAAATTGACAGTTACGGTGTTTACCTAAAGCTGCGAAAGATATTCTTGGCATTTGGGATGCTTTTAAAATTGCTAACATTCCTGATGTCGAAGAACATTTCTGTTTAAGAACAGCATCGGGCCGAGGACAAAGCCAAGGAGGATGGAACACGAGGCAAATTTATTGGCTGCTGAACAGTCTTCTAAATAGAAAACAGGTTATTAAACCATGACACGATACGGATATACGAGAACGCTAAGCTCATTCATCCTGAACAGAATGAACCAGTTCTTCAAGGCTTCGTCCGTGTATTTGAATTTCACAAAAACTTCTCATGTTTATTATTACCTCAGAAACAATGAGCAGACACACCACATGTCAAACGCTGAAACTCCCTTACTCTTACAAAGAGCTCGTCAAATCAACACACACACACACACGTCGGCCAGAGCTCCGTGTTTATTTTATTAGTTTAATTTAAAAGACTGTAATGGGGGGATCTTTACATGGTTGTAATTTCTTATTCATTAATACAAAATAAATAATAAAAGCTAACAGCTCTGAGTCACACAGGGTGTGTGTGTCGACAGTGAGCCGAATGCTGAGTGATAAACAAACACGCTTCTCATGTAATTAACCATCTCATGTGATCGAACGGGCGTCTAGCAAAATTATTAAAAAAAAAAATAAATAAAAGTTAAATATATTTGATATGAGTCACGAATTTAACGGCAGACGTTTGGTGAAAACTCGTGAAAGCACACTGTGGATCGAGCAAAACTGCATAAATATGTTTTTTTCTTTCTTTCTTGTGAATCCATGGGAAGTCGTCGCCTAATGGTTAGAGAGTCTGACTCCTAACACTAAAGGTTGTGGGTTCGCGTCTCGGGCCGGCAATACCACGACTGAGGTGCCCTTGAGCAACGCACCGACCCCCCCAAACTGCTCCCCGGGCACCGCAGCATAAATGGCTGCCCACTGCTCCGGGTGTGTGTTCACGGTGTGTGTGTGTGTTCACTGCTGTGTGTGTGTGTGTGTGTGTGTGTTCACTGCTGTGTGTGTGCACTTTGGATGGGTTAAACACAGAGAACGAATAGTGAGTACGGGTCACCGTACTCAGCCGTATGTCACGACACGTAACATGTTGCGCTTATGGCCTGAAAAGTGCACAAAACCTACAGTATGAGCTACTCCGGGGGGCATGTGGGCAAGTCTTCTGGTATCTGTTGGCTCGTGGCTTATTGACGTTATGAGCTAAAAGTTCACGTTATAAACAAAGCCGTGCAGACGCAGCGTGAGACAAAGGCATCACCTATATCACAATAGACACAATAACTGTATAGCTATTTCAGTTTTGTCAATCACAGCATGCAATCACAACAATCTATCTTCACGCCCACACTGGATATGAAGCCTGTGACATTGTTTGCACAACACAAAGGAAAGAATGAAGTCACAGATAAATAGAAGTGACAGTTTAGTGATATTTTATTTTACCTTTCGGTTCGGCCCACGAGAGGAATGTAGACCCCAAATCACAATACTGCACAGTTCAGGACAGACTACAGCTGTGTCTCGAATAAGAGAGAGAAAGAAGAGAGAGGAGAGAGAGAGAGAGGAGAGAGAGAGAGAGAGAGAGAGAGAGGAGAGGAAGAGAGAGAAGAGAGAGAGAGAGAGAGGAAAAGTATATAAATATCTATTATAATATCTATATTATTATATATATAGATATATCACTAATATAGAAATTTTTAAATATTTATAAATAATTATCTCTCATAATATAGCTCTCATCTCTCTTATATAATAATATATCTCTCTCTCTCTCTCTCTCTCTCTCTCTCTCACTAATCTCTCACTAATCTCTCACTAATCTCTCTCTCTCTATCTCCTATCTCCTCAAACTTAGAATTCTCTACAAATCACTAATCTTATAACTAATATTTATCTCTATCTATCTCTCTATATATCTCTCTCATCTTAATAAATCGCTCTCAACTAATCGATCTCTATATCTTCTTCTCTACTCTATATCTCTATCTCTATATAAAAAAACAATTAATATCTATATCTCGTTATCTATTTTGGTTTATATTATATCTCATTGGGTCTCTCTATCTCTATCACGGAATAACTCTCTATCTATCTACTCTCTCTCTCTCTCTCTCTTCTCTCTCTCTTCAAACACACAAAAATCAATTCTCTCTCTCTGTATCTCTTATGTAGATATAATATATCAAGAATATATATATATATATAGATATCATATATATTAAAAAACTAATATATTTTTAAAGTAATAATATATATATATAAAATATTATATATCTCTAAATAATATATATATTATATTATAAACTCGATATCTCTAACTCAATAATTTTATATATGTATATCTCATCTATCTTTATCTTATATAATATCTTTATATACAATAATCTCTCTATATGTAGTGTTGTTTATTATATACTTTAGATTACGGAGAGGTGAGAAAATATATCAATAATATTCGCTATATATATTTATATATTATATATCACTAAAATCCCTCTCTATTCTCTCTATTGCTATATAAAATATATATCTCTCACATTCTATCTATCTCTCTCTCTCTCTCAATATTCTTCTTATATTCTATACTTCTCAACTAACGAATCTCATCTCTCTCTCTCTGTATCTCTCGCTCATTTCTCTCCAATCTAATATCTACTATATATGTCTCCTCGGTATCTTCTTTCTCTATCCTGTCTCACCCTCACTGAATCTCTCTCTCTCTCTCTCTTTCTCTCGTCCTCTCTCTGTCTCTCTCTTCTCAGCAATCTCTCCTTCTCTCTCTCTCTCTTCTCGCTCACTTAATCTCTCTCCTCTGCCTCGCTCGTCTCTCTCTGTCTCTCTCTGTTGTCTCTCTCTTGTCTCTCTCTCTTCTCCTCCTCTCTCTCTCTCTCTCTTCTCTCTCTCTCTCGTACGGACCTTAGAGGGAAGTTACTGGTCACTGTTTAGAAAGTAAAAAGTTAAAGAGTTATCACAAAATATGGAGGGGGGACATCCCAGGCCGGAAGAGGGGGAAACGGAGAAAAAGGGTGGGAAGAAAGAATCGGGGGGACAGGGGGCGGCACAGGGGCGGGGGGGGGTGGGCTGGGAGCGGTGGAGGGGGGGGGCGGGGGCCCGGGGGGGGCGGGACGGGGGGGGGGGGAAAAAAGAAAAAAAACAGTTGGAGGAAGGGGAAGAGGGGGAACAAAAAAACAACAAATCAAAAGGGTGGAGGAGAGGAGAGGGAGGTCAGCCCTCACGTGGCCGAGTGGGCGTGGAAGAGGGAGGGAGGAGGGAGGGGAGGAAAAGGAAGGAAGACCCCCACCCCCCCCCGGAGGAAAAAAAATAAGGGAAAGGAAATGGAAAGGATAAAAGAGAAAGACAGACAAGAAAAGGGGGGGAAAGGAAGAGGAGAAAAGGAGAAAGACAGGAGGGCAAGAGAAAGAGAAGGAAGGAAGAGAGGAAGAAAAAGGGAGGGAAGGAGATGGAGGGGGGGACCCCACAGTTGGAGAGAATGAAGGGGGAGTATGGAAAAAAAGATCAAAGGGAAAAGAGAGGAAGAGAAAACAAATAGGAGGAGGAACCACCACACAGAAAAACCCACAGTGGAGGGACAGTCTACCCAGTCTACAAGCCCAACACCATTATTAACTCTAAAAGAAAGACTGGAGATTTACAGCGAGAGTGAGATGTAAAGTGGAGAATCCTGCCTGCACGGAAACCACTGCTGGTCTTGTAATGCTTTTATCTCGGTCCTGTGTCCGGAGACGAGTCACAAGTGTCCCTTCTGTCTACAGAGGGAGACAATATTTCACACTTTTACGCAGTGTCTTAGACTAAAACCCCTTTTTACCCTTTTGCAGACTTTAGCACTTTTAACAAGTCCTTTTGAGTCCAAACTTTTATCCTGGGGGTAAAATATACTAAGAAAAGGCAAACAGATGCCAGCTCTTAAACTTTGTCGTGGGTCAGGCAAAGATGGGCATTTACATCAGCCGAAAAAATAAAGTGGAACAAAGAGGCAGCGATGATGCAACAATGGTGACAACAGCAGTGATGAAGTCCAGGATTCTGGTGGACTTTCACTTTTACAAGAAAACGGCGAACTTGACCAGGTTTGAAAAAATCTGGTGCATTAAAAATGCACTCTGTTGAGTTTTTAATGATGAACTGCATTTTGCACAGAACATGTCTTAAAGGACATCATGTACATTTTAGTTTTTATAGTTTCGCACACAAACTTTTAAAGCTATTCTATTTATCTATTTTATTTTATTTTTTATTTATTTATTTATTCTTTTCCTGCATTAAGTTAAGTTAAACCTTTTTATCGGTCATGTTTGAAACTGAGCAATCAAAATAAAGGTCTTTTTCAAAATGAAAATCAAAAAATAGAAAATATATGATCTAGATCTATCTATAGTAATATATCTATCTCAACTAAGTCTCATCTCATCTCTCTCACGAATTATTCATCTCCTCTCGAGAAGAGACTCTCGACAAGCTCAGGACTCTCTCACAAGAATAGACTCATGCTCGAGCTCTCTCTCTCGCACGAGACGCAGCGGATCGCTCGCGAGCGCTCGATCGGAGAGAGGCGAGAGAGAGAGAGAGCAGAGAGATCGAGAAGAAGGAGAGAGAGAGAGGGGAGATAGAGAGAGAGAAAGAGAGAGAGAGAGAGATAGGGAGAGAAGAGAGAGAAAGAGAGAGAGAGAGAGATAGGGAGAGAAGAGAGAGAGGGAGAGAGGGAGAGAGAGAGAGAGAGAGAGAGGGAGAGGGAGAGAGGGAGAGAGAGAGAGAGAGAGAGAGAGAGGGATGTGAGAGAGAGAGAGAGAGAGAGAGAGGAAAAGAAAAGAAGAGAGAGAGAGAGAGAGAGGAGGAGAGAGAGGGAGAGAGAGAGAGAGAGAAGAGAGAGAAGAGAGAGAGAGAGAGAGCAGAGAGAGAGCAGAAAGAAGAGAGAGAGAGAGAGAGAGAGAGCTGGCGAGAGAGGGAGCGAGAGAGAGACAGAGAGAGAGAGGAAAAAGAAGACGAGAGAGAGAGAGAGAGAGAGAGAGAGAGAGAGAGAGAGAGAGAGAGAGAGAGAGTAAAGAAGAGAGAGAGAGAGTAAAGAAGAGAGAGAGAGAAAAGAAGAGAGAGAGAGAGTAAAGAAGAGAGAGAGAGAGAGAGAGAGAGAGCAAAGAAGAAGTCGAGTATAGGAGATAGAGAGATAGAAAAGAAGAGATGATATAGATCAAGATATCTCTCTATCGAACTAAATTATAAGATAGCTACTATCTATAAGTACTTTATCACACTAATCTCTCTCTCTCTCTCTCTCTCACACTAATCTCTCTCTCTCACTAATCTCTCTCTCTCTCTCTCTTTCTCACTAATCTCTCTCTCTCTCACTTTCTCACTAATCTCTCTCTCTCTCTTTCTCACTAATCTCTCTCTCTCTCTCTCACTAATCTCTCTCTCACTAATCTCTCTCTCTCTCTCTCTCTCTCTCTTTCTCACTAATCTCTCTCTCTCACTAATCTCTCTCTCTCTCTCTCTCACTAATCTCTCTCTCTCTCTCTCTCTCTCTCTCTCTTAAAAAATGTCGCTATGGTGTTTTCAGATATTTAGATCTGAACTTAAATCCTCTCTCGTTCTTTCCGTCTGAGTTTTCTATCCAACAAAAACAAGAGAAATCATCGTTATCATCGTCATCAGTATAATATCTTTACCAGCTAACGATCTGTATCGGTTTAAACCTAGTGATGAATGACTGAAAAACGAAAGACATCTTTTATCATCTCAGTACGTGAGAATTTCAGCTCATCTTCTTTTACTTCCTGAAGCTTTCTCTTTTGTCTCTCTCTCTTTTGTGTTTACTCACCCATTCACTAGAACTATGTTTAGACTAACAATTAGTCTGTAATTACACAGAGTTTTAATAACAATGTGCTATAAAGTTTAATAAGTACACAATGTCCTCTAATTAAACATGAGGAGAAACGTGTCTGATTGTTTCCCTTTTATTTGTATTCAAAAAAGAGAAAGGAAAAAAAATCAGATTTTTTTTATTATTAGATAAAAATGTTTTATTATCTTTATTAGAGAGAAATCAACTACTGCTAATGTAGGGAAGGTATTAACCACTATAATCAACAGCATTATAAAGTGGGGGTGTTTATTTTTTCGAGTCCCACCTCCGCCTTGTGTGTGTGGAGTTTGCATGTTCTCCCCGTGCCTCGGGGGTTTCCTCCGGGTACTCCGGTTTTCTCCCCCAGTCCAAAGACATGCATGGTAGGTTGATTGGCATCTCTGGAAAATTGTCCGTAGTGTGTGAGTGTGTGTGTGAATGAGAGTGTGTGTGTGTGCCCTGTGATGGGTTGGCACTCCGTCCATGGTGTATCCTGCCTCGATGCCCGATGACGCCTGAGATAGGCACAGGCTCCCCGTGACCCGAGAAGTTCGGATAAGCGGTAAAAGATCCTCCTAGACCACAGCACTTTGGAACAATTAGACTAATTTATAGATTTAATGTTGTGCAAAAACATTCCGAGCTGCTGTCCAATCACAATCCAGAGCTCATCCTGCTACATATAGAGCTTCATTACAGTTTTTTTGGATTGCATACACACTAAAATTAACAGTAGTACACTATTAGCAAAACCTTACACTCAAGAGGCAAAACATCAGCCCATATTTGCACAACTATAAGCACATTGTCAACCTCACACTCGTTGCAAAAATCTACACACAGTGATTTGCAAAACACTAAACACACTTAACACACATTACACACAAAAATCTATCATGAAGTCACTTCCATGCAATACCAAAGCACTGACTGTCAAATTACTGCAGCGTCCAACCAGTCGGGTCAACACAGTCATCAGGTGTATAAGCACTATAATATATGTTTACCTTCTGCTCTATGTTTATGTTCTGTAAAGCTGCTTTGACACAATGTCTATTAATGTCTATACAAATAAACTTGAATTGAATTGAACTTGAATTGAATATAAAAAGCAGCAGGTGAGGTTCATAGGTCTTAAAGCACAATGTAGAGAGTCAGAGAAAGAGTAAGACGAGGAGGAGACGGAGGAGAACGAGAAGGAGGAGGAGGAAGGGGAGGAAGCGGAATCAACAGATGAGGAATCAACAGAGGAAGAGGAAGAGATGGAGGCCATGCTGGAGGTAGAGGTAGAGGTAGAGGTAGAGGAAGACAAGAAGGTGCTCAAAGAGGACCGAATCTGACAAATCAGATCCACACAACACTGGTTGACCACGTTGTCACCTGACGCTGAGGGACGCTGGACTGCGAGTACAGCCAAATCTAAGCCGATACACGGTGGCAAGTGTGATAACATTTCGACTGGAAAATAGGTACAGTGTGTTGTAAAAATATCATCATATCAACATCATATCGACACTGAACTACACAATTTTGCATGACACTGTTCTTCAGAGAGTTTTACGAATGGATGGAGAGGAGATCCAGCATGAGTTCATATACGTAGATGAGGCTGGGTTCAACCTGACGAGAACACGAAGGGGTGGAAGATACATCATTGGCCTCAGGGCTATAGTCAATGTCCCAGGGCAACGTAGGGGTAATATAACACTCTGTGCAGCCATTACACAGAATGGGGTCCTCCACCGCCATGTCCATATGGGCCTTTACAACACAGCACTCATACTTACATTCTTGGAAAACTTGCACAAGATAACAGCAGCAAATCAAATCGATCACCGCTCTGCTCTGGTTTCAGCAACATCCACATTTCGCCGTTCTATATCTTCCACCATACTCTCCATTCCTCAGCCCTATAGAAGAGTTTTTCTCGGCATGGCGGTGGAAGGTATATGATCTCCGTCTCCAGGCTGAGGTACCCCTCATCCAAGCCATGGAGGAGGCCTGTGACCAGATGGAGGTAGCAGCAATGCAAGGATGGATTCATCATTCACGACGTTTCTTTCCAAGGTGTCTTGCTAATGACAACTTTGCCTGCGATGTTGATGAAATTCTCTGGCCAGATCCAGCTAGGCGAAGACCCAATGTCTAGTTTTTTTTTTGTATTTTTTACCATAAACTTACAGTACATGTCAACATTTTGGGCGTGTTGACAAATAAATAAGTTTCTTCAGTCTGCAACATTAATCTTGTGTAGTGTTTGGTGAATTTACATTATATTTGTACTTTATTGATGGTAGCCTACTCTAATCATAGGGAAGTAGAAGTGCTAAAAGTGTTGTAGGTTTATCACAGCGGAGTGTAACTCGTGCAAACAGAGTATAGTAATGTGACACGTGTGTGTTTCATATGGTAACAAAGTGTGGTTTTTAAACAGAAGTGTATAGTTTTTACAAGAGTGTTTATTTATGCAAGGGATCTGTAGTGTTTTGCTAATTGTGTGTGTGGTTGTGCTAATTGTGTGTAGTGTGTTGAAAACACGGGCCCTGTTTTGAAAATCGTGCTTAAGCAATCCAAAAAAACTGTAAAATGTGACATCATCAACATCTTCGTTGTTATATTAATCTTAATCATCATCATCTGACTAGACACATGAACACAGGTTTAGGTCATATTTTAAATGATAAGAAATGTAAGCAAACACTTAAAGTATTGCAGCAATATGAGAATCTTAATAGCCTTATATATAAGCATCTGTCAGATCCTGATTACCATCTGCACATATTCGGCATTCAACGTTTGTTTGTGTGTGTGTGTGTGTGTGTGTGTGTGTGTGTGTGTGTGTGTGTGTGTGTGTGTGTGTGGAGATGCATGAACTCATACAACGTCCACACTCTAGTGCTCATCTTCTGCAACCACCCACATCCCTGAATATAACATATCGAGTGCATCGGAGAGGTCGAGACTCGACCATGAAGCATGACAGTGTGTGTGTGTGTGTGTGTGTGTGTGTGTGTGTGTGTGTGTGTGTGTGTGTGTGTGTGTGTGGCTCACACCTACAACACTAACACAGGCCTTGGGATTAGAAACAGAACTATAACTAAAAGCACCGAAGTCCCAGAAGGCTTCATCAGAGCGAGAACATTATAAACATTTACATTGAATAAACGCCACTTATTCAGAGCGACTTACGGAACTGATCCTGGTTCAGTAGGTCAGGGATAAAGAGAACCATTATTATCTGTCATTATGCAGATTTATTCATTAATATTATCATCACCAAAGTTGTTGTTGTAGTCTTTAGTTTTTAAGAGCTAATTTAAACGCTTCAGGTACTTCAGCTAGGCCTTTAGATGGCATTTGTAGACATGTAGAGGAAGTTCATTCCACCACCTCTGAGCCAGAACAGACTCTTGATGAAGGTCTGTACTTGTACCCTGAGAGATGAAGGAGGAGATGCTGTAGGAGCAGAGCGACTATGATGCAGTGTGTGGAGTGATAAGTGTTAATGCGATATAATGCAAGACAAATACTTTACTGTACTCTTTATGGCAATAAACAACATAATTTAATAGAATGGATCATTCATTCATTCATTCATTCATCCATTCATCTTCTACCGCTTATCCGAACTTCTCAGGTCACGGGGAGCCTGTGCCTATCTCAGGCGTCATCGGGCATCGAGGCAGGATACACCCTTGACGGAGTGCCATCCCATCACAGGGCACACACACACTCTCATTCACTCACACACTACGGACAATTTCCCAGAGATGCCAATCAACCTACCATGCATGTCTTTGGACCGGGGGAGGAAACCGGAGTACCCGGAGGAAACCCCCGAGGCACGGGGAGAACATGCAAACTCCACACACACAAGGTGGAGGTGGGAATCGAACCCCCGACCCTGGAGGTGTGAGGCGAACATGCTAACCACTAAGCCACCGTGCCCCCCCAGAATGGATCATATTTAATTAATATTTTTATTATTAATTAATGACTCCCACGAGCTCCATATCGGAGCGTTGACCGGATCCCAGAGCTCAACCAATCATTCTGTCAAACTATAAAGCAAACAAAAAAATTTACAATCCTCTGATCGTTATCTGTATTTGTATCAGTTTCGAACACATTATCTGTTTAATCTGTGCAGTGTCCTGTTTGTCTGGTAAAAGAGTTCCGTATAACTTTTACTGTATGAAGAAGCAGGACGAGGCAGAAGGAGATCTTATCCACAGAATTGACAATACAATGGAGTTCGGAGTGAAAGCAGGAATTGCAGCAGGTTCAGATATGACTGCGTACATATAAGTGTTATTCATTGTTCTGATAAACTTATAGATAATATCGATAGCACTGCAATATGCACGTTGATGTACGTTCTATCTGTTTGTTACACTGCTATTTAAAATATGTCACTATTGCACATGGCAGGGGGAAGGCGTTGCCTAATGGTTAGAGAGTCTGACTCCTAACACTAAGGTTGTGGGTTCGACTCTCGGGCCGGCAATATCACGACTGAGGTGCCCTTGAGCAAGGCACCGAAACCCCCCCAACTGCTCCTGGGGCACCACAGCATAAATGGCTGCCCACTGCTCCTAGTGTGTGTGTTCATGGTGTGTGTGTGTGTGCACTTTGGATGGGTTAAATGCAGAGAACAAATTCTGAGTATGGGTCACTGTACTTAGCCGTATGTCACGTCACTGGCTGACTAGTGAATAATGGATCATGGTATTAGACAGACAGACAGACAGACAGACAGACAGACAGACAGACAGACACTTTATTGATCCTGGGTGAAATACAAGCATCCAGTGGCAACATACAGAGAATTAAGATTTCACCCAAATCCAAAAACCCACCACCCAAAGCTCTTTTTTTTTTCTTTATGCACCCACATTCTTTTATGACTGTGAATCCAGCAGGTTTCATCAGCTACTGAAAATAAAAAAAAACGACTAACACAACACAGCATTGTTCCTACATGAATGTTGTTGACAGAGTTCCGACCACGTGAGCGAAGAATGTTCAGCCTTTATTTATTCAACTATTGAATTCAGATTCTTTAAAGGACACCAAACTCACTGACCTGTTAACGAAACCAGTTCGAGACGATGTTTGTGAGATCACGCAGGAAGACGCCATGAAGAGGATCATTAACAATACTCTAAGTCATTCAGACATAAGACTGATTGATATTAACAGATCGATATAACCAAGAGTTTTATCATCTCTACACCGGCTACGTGTTAAGTGTAAGGCTCTTAATGGTTTAGCTCCCATGTATCTAACTAGTCTTCTAACACGTTACGATCCTTCACGCTCTCTGAGATCACAAAACTCAGGACTTCTGCTAGTTCCCAGAATATCTAAGTCTACTAAAGGTGGTAGAGCATTTTTGTCATGAAGAGACACGGTGAGACAAAGGCGAGTGAGGATCCAAGTGCAGTTTAAAGTTTTACCAAATCAAAACAAGAAATAAACAACAAATAGGCAGACGCAGACAGAGACAGACGACATACTACACCGACTAACACCAGGGAAGTGAACAAACAGAGTAGATATAGTGAACAAGAACCAATAACAAAGCAGAGACAATCAGAGACAAAGACAACACACCTGGAGGAAAGATTGAGTACAATTAGTGTCCATGGTAACCAATAAGTGGGCGGAGCAAACAATTAACAGGGCAAGGCAGCAGACAGAAACAAAGGAAAACACAGACAGACTCATCACAGTTTTCTTATTTAGCTCCCAAACTTTATAACAGTCTTCCTGATAGTGTTCGGGGCTCAGACACACTTTCCCAGTTTAAGTGTAGATTAAAAACTCATCTCTTTACTCAGACGTACACATAATACATCCCATAATATCGTGCTCTGTTACATCAGACTTGCTAATATTATAAACAGCAGCTACGTTAATTCCTCTCCACCGCTTCTATCTTTCTACCCATCACGAGGCATCCAGAAATCGTACCAGCTCCGATCGGCTTCCGTGCGATCAAGATTTTGGACCTTCTCCGAGATGTTCCAGCTCCGGTTAGACTCTGCTTCATTACGTATTCGAACATTCTAAGAGGAGATGACGACTCTATGTGGTGTTTGAGGACAACAACCTCGTCATCACTACAACATTTATCAGACTGTATATATTTATAATCACACCCCCAGTGTCACCCAGATGAGGATGAGGTTATATAATCACACCCCCAGTGTCACCCAGATGAGGATGAGGTTATATAATCACACCCCCAGTGTCACCCAGATGAGGATGAGGTTATATAATCACACCCCCAGTGTCACCCAGATGAGGATGAGGTTCCCCTTTGAGTCTGGTTCCTCTCAAGGTTCCTTCCTTTACCATCTAAGGGAGTTTTTCCTCCCCACAGTCACCTGAGTCACCTCAGACTTGTTCATTAGGGATAAATACATACACATTTATATATAACTAATATTAATCTGGGACTTTTATGTATTATATTAATCTTTATATTAACCTTTTGTTTTATGTTCTGTAAAGCTGTCCATCGTTGTTTAAAGCGCAATACAAATACATTTGAATTTGAGTTTCAATGAATGTCAAGGAAACACATCCCCACACCATCACACCACCTCCACCAGTCGGGACTGCCGACACGAGGCAGGTTGGGGTAGTGGAGTCATGCTGTCGGTGTCAAATCTGATCCTACCTTCTGTGTTCCTCAGCAGATACCGAGATACATCAAGTTACATTGTTCCATCTTCGGTGTCCATTTTAATAATAAAAAAATAAAATAATAATAATAATAATAATAATAATAATAATAATAATAATAATAATAATAATAATAAACAGTAGCAATTACACCAGTGTTTCGAGATGTTTTCATAGATATATTGAAATTGTTATTTTTCATATTTTCACATAACAATAAAAAATATATAATTTATTTTTTTATAATACATTTGCAGTGAGATGTAATTATTATTATTATTATTATTATTTTATCCACAAGACAAGTTAACAACCGTAATTAGAAACAAGTAATAATATACTGTATGTAATAAAGTAATTATATGCGACTCTACAGTAATAATATACCGTAGCACTGCGGGATGTGCTGGCTCTGAGCCTGGTCTTAAAAGTCTCAGGTTTAGCCAACAGTCATAATGAAGAAACACCAAAACCAGATCAGTGATGTTTTCTGTTCGGCGTGGGGCACGGCCGTAATTAACGAGGACATCCGTCCCCACAGCACTGGGTCTGGAAACAGGACGAGCTGTACTCTTTATTCATCAGAGTCAAAACACATGAATGTATGTGTTTATGTGCTGAAAATGTGTTTATGTGCTGAAAATGTGTTTATGTGCTGAAAATATGCTCGTTCTTATATCTGTGACACGAGGAAATATTAAAGGTAGATCTACACTCTTTGTCTTTTCTCAGCATGACAACCAAGTCAACGTGATTCGACTCGAGATCTGAGAGTCACTATTTTTTTTATAGAGCTAAGGAAAGATCTGGTAAATATCATTCAGGTGATGTTTTTACAGATTTTACACCTCTTGTAATGTCTGGGAGAATAAAAAAATAAAAAAATAAATGTCTGCTTTGCCAGCTCTCATTTAGAAGATTGGGGCTTTATCTAAGACCCTACTGTATATATCCAGCATGCTCCAGAGGTTGCACCCTATGTGTAGTGGTTTGTATCTACAAAAGGAAAGACTTTTGGTGAAGCAGCGACAGGATGATACACATTTGAGAAGTGAAGCGCTTGCAGAAGAGCTAATGAAGCAGAAATTGGGACTCATGTAGTATATGAAGCTACACACCACCTCCCAGCTTCACCAGATCTCCACCTGATGTATGATCTGCTCCGACCCATCGAGGCCCCAGCTCACAACTTACAGGATCTTATAAGCCCTGCTGCTAATGTCCTTCAGAGGTCTTGTGGAGTCCATGTTCCGAAGCCTCACAGATGTCTTGGTGGCACACGGAGGAACTTCACTACATTAGGCAGGTGGTTTTAATGAGTACGAGAAAGCAATTCTTTTGTTACACATGTTATGGCATTGTGAAATGAAATCAACCTGTCTTTCATACCAAACCCGATCATGGATAAAATACGTCATTTATGGGAATAGAGAAGCTCTGAATATCTCCAGCATACTTTGTCTTTGGGCCAAAAATAACAAAGAAATGTCACCCATGCTATAAACCACTCCTGAATCGACGCGTGCGTCGGACATCACTTCCGACCGAAGGCAGTGTTTATGACAGATTATTCATCAGAATTCCACACAGCGCCGC
This sequence comes from Tachysurus fulvidraco, assembly GCF_022655615.1. Lineage (NCBI taxonomy): Eukaryota > Metazoa > Chordata > Actinopteri > Siluriformes > Bagridae > Tachysurus > Tachysurus fulvidraco. The sequence continues at coordinate 22,186,098 of NC_062538.1, forward strand.
GGCTCGATCCGAGCTGAGTCAGTGACTGCACAGCAAAATATTTTCTGACACTATATACAGAAGAAAGGTGTCGTATTCTGTCTTATCTACAGTATAGGCAACATTGAGGAACTTCAGCGTCGAGACACGGCGGTTAACACATTTACTGACGGTGTGATGACTGTCAAGGCCAAAGCAAGACGAAGTCATAAATCAGGTCATCAGAACGGTTTCACACAGTCAGCGCAGGACAGAACGATTTAAAGCCAGACGTTTGAAACACAGCCACGCCGATATTTACTGACTCGTCTCACAACATGACACCGACGTCTGTGATCAGTTTCCACAAAGTCTGCGAGAAACAGAAGATCAGACGGAGACAGAAAACGAAGAGACATCACGCAGTCAGGAATGTGTCAAAAACACACCAAGACCTGCAGAAATCTCATTTCAGGAAACTATCATTTTGACACAACAACCTGTAGCACTCATTTTACAACAGGAAGTCGAACACAAACAAAGAGCTTTACATTGTGTTCGTAATTTCTATTCAAAGAGAATAAAATCTATTGTATTACAGTGTAATAAAATTACAACATATAATCTCATGCTAATACAAGCACCAATACACTGAAGCTTCTCCTGCTCTGTGAAACACACACACACACACACACACACACACACACACACACACACACACACACACACACACACACACACACACACACACACACACACACACAGGTTTATTTAAAAACGGATAAAAAGATCTCAAATGTTTAATGTTTTTGGGTTTAGTGTCCACATTCCTTTCCAGGATATTATGAGTTTTTGTTTGGTGCCAAAGGACCCACTCTGAAAGTGACATAAATGTGGAATAAACACGATTAGTCAAATCCTCATCAGACACTGAGGTTAAGCTCATGTGACCGAGCTACGGTTCTGTAATTAAACAAAGTATTATTAATAAATAGAATACTAAATAAGTTTTATATGAAACCTTAGCAGTGGTTTGGATTAAACTATAAATACTTTCGAAGCTAAAGTAATAAATGAACGTTTCAGATTTATTTCATTCCAAGATGAGGAAAGGACGTGTTTACATGACACTTTAGTGCTCTGTGAAATTGCTTGTCTGAGGTCCCTCACACTTTAGCACTTATATCCAGTTTGTTACTGTATATGTCAAGTATTTGGTGTTATCTACAGTAAAGGAAGGACAAAAAAAAGTGCATAAAGGAGCAGAATAACCAGTCTTGCAGCAAACTGCCTGCTGAATGGAATAAATAAAGTATAGAAAACCCGCAGCACAGACATTCTTCTTCTTCTTCTTCTTCTTCTTCTTCTTCTTCTTCTTTTTATTATTATTATTATTATTATTATTATTATTATTATTATAATTATTATTATTATTATTATTATTATACAGAAAGCTAAAGTCTAAATAGAAGGTATAATAAACAAAACCCTCCCTGACAAATTAGAATGCAGCTTGTCCAAAAGTGTCAGAATGAATGTGAGATGATCAGAAATCTGCAGCAAAGCCAGTGTTAGGTGAACATTCCTCTGTGTCAGATCTGGGCAGTGATTCAAAAATTGCAAACTGATAATGAATAGTTCTGGTGAACGCAAAGCTTTTTGAGTCACTATTAAACCTGCTTTACCACTTCTTTTGCATGCAACATGAAACAAATGGGTTTTTCCCCCAAACATGAGACTCACACCTACAGGGTTATTAGAGCAAAATCATTAGACTCTTATAGTGCATTTGTTTTCAATAAAAAAAAAAAAAAATTTAATATGAGAGTGATGCAAAAATCATGATGCGGCTTGGAAATCAGTGCTCTATTAATATATTCTGTATTATGCAATGTAATACACAGTTTGAACACTAGAGGTCTCAAACACCGGGTGTTTAAATAGACAGATAGTAGAAATGACACCAGAGCCGGTGCCTGAGGAAGAGGCTGAGGAAGATGACTCAGCTACTCGACTCATTAAAACCCATCATTTTCTCCAGGTCCTGGACTGAAATTGTATTTATAAAACGTATTTATTTATTCTTAAGATGCACAGAACACTGAACATCTACGCAGACAAAAATGCACTCTGTTTTTATTTATTTTTATTTTTTTTTAGAAATAACTGAACCGATTCACAAAGTCGGAATCGTGAATGGAATCGATTCTGGAAACTAATATTTGTGTTTAAAGCAGTGAATGTTTTTCTTAAAGATATTTAACTTTATACTAAACAGTAAAACCGTCTACACTACAGTTTGGGATTAAAAAGTGTTATTCACATTCACATGTTGGGGGTTCGATTCCCACCTACACCTTGTGTGTGTGGAGTTTGCATGTTCTCCCCGTGCCTCGGGGGTTTCCTCCGGGTACTCCGGTTTGAGAATGAGAGTGTGTGTGTGCCCTGTGATGGGATGGCACTCCGTCCAGGGTGTATCCTGCCTCGATGCCCGATGACGCCTGAGATAGGCACAGGCTCCCCGTGACCCGAGAAGTTCGGATAAGCGGTAGAAGATGAATGAATAAACCATTAACAATGTCAGTGTCTTTCAGTCTTTTAGTCCTGAACATAAACACAGCAGGTGAATCAGAGCAAGTCATTCAGTACCTAGGAGTCAGGAACATCACACACTTTCACACACTAATGTGATCATTATGACATTAATAATCAATGACTTGTAATGTTGTTTACCTGGAAATAAAAATGTACCTGTGCTTTGATTTATTTTGTGACAATGTGATAATACATAAAATTTACTGAAACTCATTTCGGTTTCATAAAAGCAGCAATAAATACATTTATACATTTATGCAATAGCAAAAAAAAAAAAAAAGAAAACTATGAAAAAGTTCTATTAATGTTATGTAATAATGATATTATTATTATTATTATTATTATTATTATTATTATTATTATTATTATTATTATTAGGGGAGCAGGTGATTTCACACTTAAAATGATATTTATCTCTAACATTGAATCACAACGAAAAATAATGAGTAAATAAATAAACAAACAAACAAACAAACAAATAAATAAATAAATGCCACTTTTTATTCGTCTGTCCTTTATAATAACACTGACAGGCAAATGACATCGAGATGCTTCCTACCCTTCAGCACTTCTGCACGGCTCCACAGGAGCGTCTGAAGGTTCCTGCAGTGGGTTTGACTTACAGTAAGAAGCTGTGAGTGAGGATTTAGTATGTTTAGAATAAAACACTGTGTGTAATAATTAGAGTGAAATAATGAGTGATAATTACTTTACGGGTTTTATTAGTAACAGAGCGTCCTGAAATCTCACTCGTCATGAACGACACTGTACTTTTATTTATTTATATTTGTGTTTGATGTCATTAAACGACTGCAAAACGAGTCTGTTCCTGTTCTCGCTTACATTAGAGGAGATGATTCCAGCCTCTCCTTCTTCTCTCTCTCTCTTGAAGTTAATACGATAAGCAGCTTGTCACGTTACCGAAAACCACAAAGTGTAAAAACTCCTAAAGTACAGAAAGGGAGGTGGGGTTTGGGGGGGGGGGGCATTTACTGACATTTTACAGGTATTACACTTAATAATTTATTAATCTTCAGGGGGAAATTGGGTGGGTTTGTACATATCAATTATTAACAAATACTGGCTTGTTATCGAGCTGGGGTCAGAGTGCCGGTTATGGAGCAGGTTGGGTTAAGGGCCTTGCTCAAGGGTCCAATGTTGATAGCTAGGCAGCTTGAACCCCAACCTTCTGATCTGTGCCTTGACCACTGAGCCACCATATCCACACTAACACCTTATCAAAAGTTTTCCAAGTAGAAAGAAGAACCTACTGTATAATTATCCACAAAACCCTTGAGGAATAAGAGAAAAAGAGGTTACATCTAGAACCCTAATGTTATAACCTTTATATTTAGGAGTCTAAAGTCACTTTGGGAGTCTAAAGTCATCCAAGGGTTGAAATGACTGTAATAAAAATGTACATGATTGTTGTGAAACGTGTGTGAAATGGAGAACCTGGTCCAGGACCTGCACACCAGATGGTTATATTGGTAGAAGGATGTTGGAGATGGAGCTGCAGGTAAGAGGTCAAGAGGAAGGACAAAGAGGAGATATACTGTATGGATGTGTTAATTGAGGACAGGAAGGTATCCGGTGTGAGAGTAGAGGATGACGAGGATAGAGTTAGATGGAAACTGATGATTCGCTTTGGCGCCCCCTAAAGGGAAAAGACGAAAGTAGAAGAAGAAGAATGACGAAGAATGTCTGTTACACGTAAGTCTATAATAATAATAATAATAATAATAATAATAATAATAATAATAATAATAATAATAATAATAATAATAATAACAATCTTCAGGACAGAAAAGTTTACATTTCTTTCTGCTCTTTATTCTTTCGTTTGTTTTTTTTTGTCGTATTAACAGAAAAAAATTGACCACCATCAGCATTATAGCATCAGCATGACGTGACGTCATCCGTTACTCCAGATCCAGGCGTGTGAATGATAAAAGGTGAAGGTGTGTGAAAATGTGCTTTCTGTGTGAGAAAGGAAGTAAAATGAGACTGAGCTGCTCAACTGCTTGTTTAATTGATGGGAATCTGAGGTGTTTGATGTGTGTGAGGTGTGTGAGGTGTGTGTCTAGTGTCGGATTACTTCCCTCCAGCTGATGAGAAGAACCAGTGATAATAATATATTGCCCACTGAAGTAGCATGATGGTGTGTATCTCCTCTGTCTGGAGCGATGGAGGACTTTTGATTCATTTCCACATCACATACTGAGAAAAAATAAAGAACTATATAGAGAGGTTTTGGTTCCTCAACACGACCAACCCCCAATTCATCACAACAACAACAACAACAACAACAACAACAACAACAACAACAACAAGTAATAATAATAATAATAATAATAATAATAATAATTCATTCATCTATCCCCCAGTGTCATGGTGGATACATCCCACACACTCATTCACACCTGGAGACATGCGGACACGTGGGTGTGTGGTAGCCTAGGTGTTGGTTGCTACCAATCAGAAGGTTTTGAGTTTGATCCCAGGTCCACTAAGATGCCACTGTTGGGCCCCTGAGCAAGGCCCTTGACCCTCGATTGCTCAGCTGTATAAAAATGAGATAAAATATAAGTCGCTCTGGATAAGAGAGCATCTGCAGAACATGTGAGACGGTAACCCGAGCTCAGGATGGACCGTAGAGCTGTGATGAGATGTTTCGCAGATGAACACTGCCCTCCAGTGGTCAGATCCTTCAGGTGATCAGCGCATGATACAGCAATGATACAAGGAATATGTGGAACACTGGAATTTTATTACACATACATAGTAAATGTGGATTTCAGCTTAATATAAAAGTGACATCAGATGATTAAAGCTGAAATAAATAAACCGCACAGTTCTGTGGGATTTTGTTGGGAGTTTAATCATAGACAGGTGTGGCTGACGTTTATTACCGCTCATCACCTGGAGGGAAGTAATTCAACCCTAAACACACACCTACACATCCACATCCACACACACACACACACACACACACACACACACACACACACACACACACCTTTCCACTCTTATAGTACCAGAAAAACAAGCAGCTCAGCATCTCAGTCTATCCTCACTTCCTTTCTCACAGTGAATTGAACCTTCATGCTGTTTTTCAGGTCAAACTTAATGCTGTAATGTAACAAGAGAGCGTTTAGTCTCTTTATTATTCAGTTGTTTTAACAGCAATCTGTACTGTAATGCTTTTGGGAAACCGGTTCTGCGAACAGAAAGCGGGTGAAAACACGACCGCGTAATTACTTCTGTCCTTGTGTGTTCGGGTTCGTTAATATTTGCGTTACGACACGTTAACGTCGTCCGGAGAACCGGATCTCTGTGAGATGTGAGTTCGTATAAATGATTACGAAGAAATTCATATTAACTAAAAGCACATAATAAATGTTTATTAACATATTTACACATGGTGTTAATTAGCACTTTACAGATGATGCTTGTGTCATTAACAATAAGAAAAATGCAAAAGATTATAAAATTAAAACAACGTGGACTGTACAGGCAGGATCGCATCACAGACATCTACACACATCCAGACGTTCTTCCTGTGGAGAACTCTATCTGTGTTAAAGCTGAGCGGAGACAGAACGTCAGGTGACCTGTGTGTATGCAGAAAACCCGGCAAAACAACACGGCAACACGGTGATGATGAACCATGCACTGGTCGTGACTCCGACGCCGCTTACGCAAATTCTCCTCATTTCTATTTTAAAAGTGTTTCCTCCACAAACTGAGGAGAACAGGCCACGCCCACGAGTTCCTAAGACGCTAAAATATAAAGACGCTGTGATTCTGGGAACGAATGAAAGTAAGGAAGGACGGCGAGAAAGAAGGAAAGGGGGGAAAAAAACGAGCTGATGGAAAGAAAATAATACTAATAATCATGTAAAAGAGGATAAGAGCGATAAGCCTCTGATTGGTCGGATTTAAAGCCTCTGATTGGTCGGTTGATGAAGCCGTTATGACGTCACAAGTTGTTGAAATGTGCCGAGTGCCCGGATTACACGTCCCGTTATTACAACGAGCCGTTGCTATAGAAACAAAGTCTCCCAACTTTCTGATTTGTGAATTTTCTCCACACGAAATTGAAGAAGCGCGACGAGAGAAAAACGCGAATCGTACGGACGATAAGACGGGCCGGGCCGCACGGCATCGTGGGTAATGAAACGGCGATGATGAAATTCTGGGACATATTTACAGAATTAGACGTAAACACGATTGATGTGAAATAAAATGATCTGCTGAAGAGGACAAACATCAGTGCTTTGTAGAATTCTGAGGTAAAAGTGAACTCCACATGAACTGGCACTGCACTGATCACGTGATCGCGCGACTTCATCTAAATTCAGTGTTTTAAAAAAAAAGACAGAAATGTGTACAGGAGTGTGTTTTTCCCTGATTCACGTCTCACACCAAACACACTAATACTGCTGAATAAGAGCTAGCGAGTCCGTGTTAATTCTCAGCTAAGCGTCCCTGGTCCGTCCGCGTCCTCAGTCCAGTTCGTCCTGTTCCTCCACTACGGTGAAGATGTCGTTGAAGAAATATGCCGAGACACTCGTGGGCTCTTCGTTTGCTTCTGCTACGCTCGGGTTCTCGCTTGACGTCGAGGCCTGCGCGTGCGAGCTCACCTGATAACCACCGACAAGAAAAGAGGAGAAAAAAAAACGATTATGAATTAACAGTTTGAAAATGTAAAAGACAGAAGAAAAAGAGCATAAAAGGAATATCGTGTATTGGGGTGGTTACGTGTGGAGGTTGAGGTGAAGCTGAAGGTAGTGGTGGAGGTGAAAGTGAAGGTGGAGGTTGCGGTGAAGGTTGAGGTGAAGCTGAAGGTAGAGCTGGAGGTTGAGTGGAGGTGCACGGTGTGGCTTGTCTCCGCCCTCTACGAGATGCGACGACAGCAGGTTTAGAGGTGGTGGGCCGGGTGGACTCCGAGGGTCTCTGTGTGTTTGCGCTGGACATGAAGGACAGGAAACCTTTAGGTCTTCTACCAGGTCTACAGAGAACAAGAAACATCCCACATCAGATCATTAGACTTCAGAATCTTAAACAGAATCGGGTCTCGGCCACGCCCACTCACCTCGTCAGAGGTCCGGTTGAAGCCAGTGGTGGTGTTTGATGGACAGGTTGTGACCCCACCTCCACCCCACAGGCACCAGGCTCCACGAGGTCTGTTCCTGGAAAGTTGATGTTTTCCACATTGCCTTGAGAAGGAGAAGCAGCTAATGATAAAGCTTCATCTTCTTCTTCTTCTTCTAATATGGCTGATGATAGACCTTCTGTCGATGTCGATGCCGATGCAGTCGTGATCTCCGATGGCGCAGGATGTGGTTCCGTTTCCTCGGACGTCTTCATCTCACGTGATGAAGGGGGTGCGGATCTCGTCTCGTCACCACGGTTTGTCCTCTGAATCGTGTTGGGTTCCAGCTGCAGTTTTCCTAAAAATCAGGAAATGAATGTGAAGCAGTTGTAAAAACAACAAAGTATCCTGAGATGTGCTGCAGCTAACGGTGAAAAATCTGCCCAGTTTCTATCACACGCACCTCTTCTGCCTCTTTCTGGAAATGTTCTCCTCTTAGTAGGACGGTCCACCTCCTTAACGTTCTCCTCGGTCGTGCACCTCGATGCTAGATGTTCTACTGGACATAAGGTACACGAGAAACGGTGAGGACGTCACTGACGTATCACACACACAGGTTAATGCTACATCACCACAATCATCAGACACAACTTCAGTCCTCAGTGTTACAGAGACATCTCAAGAGACTCACCAGGTGGTTGATCGAGTCCCTCTGGAGCAGGCATCTGGAAAGAGAAAGATTAGAAACTTTTACTAGTCGTGTTTATGACCGTTTATATAACAAGATAAAGTTTACTAAGTCGTTGAGTTATAACTACAGAGGAACAGGTTCAGTCCAGACACGAGCGGACGCTGGGCCGATGCTCTACGGATGATGTTCTTTCTGCCATGTCAGAGGTCATAAACACCACCAGCTTCTCGTTTTGCGATGATGCCTTTAGTCTGAATTTGAGAAGTAAGCGACGTGTCCTTACGTTCTGAGTTAAAGGAGAATGTTCTCTTCTTCTGAGTTGGCTCGAGCTTTCCTCCTCCCTTCTTCTGCTCGTTTCATTCCCTCGTTTCTCGGCGTCTCCTTCCTCTGAGACGGGAATCAAAGCGTCGGGGAGGAGCTGAGAGATGACCTGATCTCCATCTGGCCCTGCACCTCCCACATCAGCAGTGGCATCTTCAATGACACTGGAGAAGAGAAGAGAAGAGAAGAGAAGAGAAGAGAAGAGAAAAGAAGAGACAAGAAGAAAAGAGAAGTGAAGAGAAGAGAAGGAAAGAGAAGAGATGAGAAGAGAAAAGAAGAGAATAGAAGAAAAGAAAATAGAAGAGAAGTGAAGAGAAGGGAAAATAAGAGAAGAGAAGAGAAAAGAAGAGAATAGAAGAAAAGAGAAGAGATGAAAAGAGAAAAGAAGAGAAGTGAAGAGAAGGGAAGAAGAGAAGAGAAGAGAAAAGAAGTGAAGAGAAGAGGAGAAGAGAAGAGGAGAAGAGAATCTCTACAGATTATTCCATCTTCATTGCCGTTGGTGTTGCTGTTGCTGTTCGTGTTGCTGTTCGTGTTGCTGTTCGTGTTGCTGTTCGTGTTGCTGTTGCTGTTCGTGTTGCTGTTGGTGTTGCTGTTGGTGTTGCTGTTGGTGTTCGTGTTGCTGTTAGTGTTGCTGTTGGTGTTGCTGTTGGTGTTGCTGTTGGTGTTGCTGTTCGTGTTGCTGTTGCTGTTGCTGTTGCTGTTCGTGTTGCTGTTCGTGTTGCTGTTCGTGTTGCTGTTCGTGTTGCTGTTCGTGTTGCTGTTCGTGTTGCTGTTCGTGTTGCTGTTGCTGTTCGTGTTGCTGTTGCTGTTGGTGTTGCTGTTGGTGTTGCTGTTGGTGTTGCTGTTGGTGTTGCTGTTCGTGTTGCTGTTCGTGTTGCTGTTCGTGTTGCTGTTGGTGTTGCTGTTGCTGTTCGTGTTGCTGTTGCTGTTCATGTTGCTGTTGCTGTTCGTGTTGCTGTTGCTGTTGCTGTTGGTGTTGCTGTTGGTGTTGCTGTTGGTGTTGCTGTTGGTGTTGCTGTTGGTGTTGCTGTTGCTGTTCGTGTTGCTGTTCGTGTTGCTGTTGGTGTTGCTGTTCGTGTTGCTGTTGGTGTTGCTGTTGGTGTTGCTGTTCGTGTTGCTGTTCGTGTTGCTGTTCGTGTTGCTGTTCGTGTTGCTGTTGCTGTTCGTGTTGCTGTTGCTGTTGGTGTTGCTGTTCGTGTTGGTGTTGCTGTTCGTGTTGCTGTTGCTGTTCGTGTTGCTGTTGGTGTTGCTGTTCGTGTTGCTGTTGGTGTTGCTGTTCGTGTTGCTGTTCGTGTTGCTGTTGGTGTTGGTGTTGCTGTTGCTGTTCGTGTTGCTGTTGCTGTTCGTGTTGCTGTTGCTGTTCGTGTTGCTGTTCGTGTTGCTGTTCGTGTTGGTGTTGCTGTTCGTGTTGCTGTTCGTGTTGCTGTTGGTGTTGCTGTTGCTGTTCGTGTTGCTGTTGCTGTTCGTGTTGCTGTTCGTGTTGCTGTTGCTGTTGGTGTTGCTGTTGGTGTTGCTGTTGGTGTTGCTGTTCGTGTTGCTGTTGGTGTTGGTGTTGCTGTTGGTGTTGCTGTTGGTGTTGCTGTTGCTGTTCGTGTTGCTGTTCGTGTTGCTGTTCGTGTTGGTGTTGCTGTTCGTGTTGCTGTTCGTGTTGCTGTTGGTGTTGCTGTTGGTGTTCGTGTTGCTGTTCGTGTTGGTGTTGCTGTTCGTGTTGCTGTTCGTGTTGCTGTTGGTGTTGCTGTTGGTGTTGGTGTTGCTGTTGGTGTTGCTGTTGGTTTTGCTGTTGGTGTTGCTGTTGGTGTTGCTGTTCGTGTTGCTGTTCTTGTTGCTGTTGGTGTTGCTGTTGCTGTTGGTGTTGCTGTTGGTGTTGCTGTTGGTGTTCGTGTTGCTGCTGGTGTTCGTGTTGCTGCTGGTGTTCGTGTTGCTGCTGGTGTTCGTGTTGCTGCTGGTGTTGCTGTTGCTGCTGGTGTTCGTGTTGCTGCTGGTGTTGCTGTTGCTGCTGGTGTTCGTGTTGCTGCTGCTGTTCGTGTTGCTGCTGGTGTTCGTGTTGCTGCTGGTGTTGCTGTTGGTGTTGGTGTTGCTGTTGCTGTGTTCTGGACTCACTTCATTGGTTCAGAAATCATTCCTGATGTTGCAGGAAATGCGATACACTCAGTCACAAGCCCCGCCCTTTCTGCGAGAGTGGGCAGGACCTCAGTAAGAGAGAGGATATACACTGGCTCGTCAGACGTCAGGGTTTCACACGAAGATCTCGGAGGTTCCTCTGGTTCCTCATCAGGATTCACCTGCGTGTCGGAGAGAACATATGAGACGCTGAGGTGTAACAATAACTGCTGCGTTTCTCTTCTTCTGCAGAGGAACATTGGCGTTTTACCGTTAAAGGGTTGTTCGGAGTTCCTGGTTGTGGGCCGACGTTAGCGCCCTCGTCTGGCAGCAGGATGCCAGTACACCTGTTTGCACCGGCTTGCTTCTCATCAGGAACTGTACGGAAAATAAAGAGACTTTCTTTACAGAGCAACGAACAACGCACACCGAGCATTTGGCATTTCTTCCTCACCTGCTGGACGGTTCTGCTGGATGTGTGTGACGGCGTGTGCGGTTCTGACGCTTCGCACCAGGTTCGGTTTGGCTCTGGGTCCTCGACATCTTCTGACTAGCTGAGAAGGTCTCGCAGAGTGCTCGGAATCTGAAGAACGTGGTTCGGAGTCGCTGCGACACACAAACAAATGCTACAGATTATAATGAAGGTGCTTTTACCATCAAAGCCATAAAGAAAATAAATAAACAAACAAACACATAAAGCTGCAGAATGTTTTATGACGTACCCGTGTGCTTGCCGTGTTTCTTCTTTTCTCACATTCTCTCCAAAAGACCTTTGTCCTGAATCTCCATCCTCCATCTTTTTCCCCATCAGCACGACAGGGCTACATGCTTCAGTTTTGTCACTATCCCTTTCTTTACAAACCTCTGAGTTCTGTTCCTCGGATCGTGGACGAGAAGGTTCCTCAGGACTGAAGACTTTCACTGTAGATGTTTGGGCCTCGTGCTTTCCTGGAGTGCTGCAGGTTTCTGTAGAACTGTCGACCGCTCCTGCAGGTCCCCTCTGGGTGGTGTTAGAGGCTCTGCTCAGGTTGGGTTTGGGTTCGGGCAGATGGTTCCTTCGTGTCTTCGAAGCCGTCGGATCTGGAACGGTGACGTTCGAGGTCTCCGCTTGGATTTCGATCGACAGAAGTTTACTTTCCTGACAGCCGATTGGTTCCACCGTAAAGGCGAAGTCCTGCAGAGGAGATGGAGCTTCCATACTGATGCTACTAACTGAATCGGGTTGTGAGGTGATGCTAAAGGAAGGGTCAGAGGTCACCACGTCACAGAATTCGACTGTCTCGGATTGATCCATCGTTTCCATGAGAACTTCCTGGACGGGAGTTGATGACTCTTCAACAATGATGACGTCACCTGGGGGTGGGGTGGGGTGGGGGGGGGGAGGAGCAGACACTGTTGTCATTTTAAAGGCGGATTTTATTAAAAATAAGATTCATGTTAAACACTAATGAGCCTGTGTGTCATTATCGCACTGTGAGTGACAGGGAGCAGAAGCCACGCCATCTTAAAGGTGCGGTCTCCGTTGTTTGAGAAATGCTTCAGAAAACTGAGTCGGGCCGCCAAACAAAACCAAAACAAACGTGTAGCCAATGAGCAGAAAGGGGTGTGCCTTGTCGATATGGGCGGAGAGAGTGTCCGGTGCCGTTAGCAGAAATCGGTTTTAACATGGACATGGAGGATAAAAACAAAGAAAGAAAGAGAAGAAAGACTTACGATAAGGACAAGAAGTAGGACGTGTTAATATAGGATCAGCTTTCCAGCGCTGGAGAGAACTGAAGGAGCAGGAAGTTGGCCACATATTCACAGGTTGGAGTTTCCCGAGTCAATAACTCCTGAGCTAAACGCTGTTACTACACAAATAACACCTCTTTTCTATCGTAGTAATGTAGAGAGGCAGCTACAACCGCGTTTTGTGTAGTAACGCTAACCCCATAGAATAGAGTGATATGTTCATTTTCCATCATCACTCTATTCTATGGGGTTAGCCAGTGGCAGAGCATCCAGTTCAATAACTTTTGAAAAAAGGAAAACACCATTCCAAAACAAGTTGCGTGTCCCTCTTTTCAAAAGTTATTGAACTGGATGCTCTGCCACTGGAGAACCCCATAGAATAGAGTGATGATGGAAATTGAACATCGCCCTAAAGAACATACTACAAGTCTTTAATGTGCTATTATTTACTCTAGATGTTCAATTTCCATCATCACTCTATTCTATGGGGTTCTCCAATGGCAGAACATCCAGTTCAATAACTTTTGAAAAGTGGCACACACCACTCCAAAACAAGTTGCTAAATATTTATTTGACCCTAAAGAACACACTACAAGTGACTCGGGAAACTCTGACCTGTGAATATGTGGCCGAATTTACTTAAGACGCCGAGGCGCTTTTTTCCTTCTCGATAGGTGAGTAACGTTGGTTTTGCTTTGTTACACAGAACTAATATATGCCTTTGTCCTTTACATCATTATGCTTGTGTGGCATTTTTGCTTGTTTGTTTATCTACAATCGTATTGTTCTTCCCTTCAGCTATGATAAAGACACGTTTCTTTATGTTAGTCGCCCGGGTTACGTATGTATGTGTGGGGGCGGAGCTATCGATACAGGGGTGGGACCCGTTCGGGTTAGGGGCGTGTTTGTTTTGGTGATTTCAAATTGGCTTTCAAACAACATACACCCCACCTTTAATATGACCGCACGTTCATTGTAACCGACAGGGGAAGAGGCCACGCCTCCTTTACAGCGTGTAATGGACTTTTAAAGATCAGGTGATGAAAGTTCTTGCCTGTGTTGGACAGATCTCCAGTTTGGGTCACATCAGCCGAATGTCCGATGGTCAAAAGAGTCCTTGCTGCTTCTTCAGACACTGAGAAACAAAATCTTTCTTCAGCGCACAGATTGGAGCGAAATAAAAAGTTTTACAAAACTAAACTTCAGATTACCTTCCATGTTGTCCGGCGGCAGGAAATCGATCACGCCCTGGGATATTAAGCATGAGATAAACAGGGGTAATTAACACAAACACAACAAAAGAATAAAAAAAACTACATAAAATGCAGCTCTCTTGTTTACTTAACATCCTGTACTGTACCGACCCATCAGTGCGGGTGGTCTTCATGTTCAGACACTTACAACGAGCAGGTCGAGCTGATGCTCACAGGGCACCGAGCCCATGCTGGCGAGCGCCCTCTCGCAGGACGATTCTGGGCACACGGCATTCTGGGAAATTCCCAGGACGTCGGGAACATTTACTGAGATGTCCAACTGAGTGAGGTGATGAAGTGAGGAGAAGGAAAGCGGTGGACAAACCATGCATAAATAAACACGAAGGAATAGAACAGAAATATGTTTGATGTGCTGATATCATGACACACGGCTACGGTCTCCAACATGTTTTAGCAAAAATGAACAAAACGAGTCCACACACACACACACACACACACACACACACACACACACACACACACACACACCTCCTCCATGGTTTCCTCCACCTCAGACTGCACGGATCTCACAGAACGTAGTCCCATCGGCACGAAGGCCTGGTTTTCCTCCTCCGCGTTCATAGGATAGTTTTCTTCCTCCTGATTTGTACCGTATTCCTCCTCAACGTTATCCTCATCCTCAGCGACCGAGGCACGTAAGGTAAGCAGTCTGGATTTGCCCTGCCGTTGGGGGCAGAACCTGCCCCGTTTAGCCCGAGAGCCTCGAGTCCGACCGTCGGGTGTAAGAGGGAGAGTTGGAAGCTGCTCTTCTTCCTCGTTATCCTCTTCATCTGCTGCTGCACGGATCATCTGCTGAGACAGTTTGGGGATCCGGCCTGACCTGAGAGCAGTCACGGAACACGAGTGAGAAAACTCTAGCCTAGTAAAAATGACCGCTCGTGCCCTGTTGCATCGTGGGTAACGAACCTGGTCGGCTTGTTGAGGATGTGCTCTTGGATGACGCTCACGTCGGGTTCCTCCTCGTTCTCGGAGTCCTGCAACCCACAGGAGACGACGTCGGGATCGTGTCTCGTCTTCTCTGGTACGGAGGCTGAAGGATCCTGAATCAAATGTGAGATCAAAATGAAGAATAAATTATTCGTCTGACACTCGTTCTTCCGTCGATCCATCCATTCATCTACCCATCTATCAGTTTACCCTTCCATCCGTGTACTAATCTGTTCATCCATCCATCAGTCAACAATCTACCTACACATCTCTGGTGTATCTGACCATCCACTCATCAACCCTTACAGCCTTCTGTCCATCCATCCATCCATCAATCTATTAACACCACCACCCTTTCATCCACCCATCGACCTACCCGGCCGTCGATCCATCTATTAATCTACACCCTGGCCTGTCGAACAATCCATGCATTTATCTATCTATCTATCTATCCATCCATCCATCCATCCATCCATCTATTCGCTCCAAATGAACTTACATACCCAGCTACACCTTCCAGTCTAACATGAATGAAAGTGTATAAAAGGTAAAGATCAGGATGAAACAATACATGTGTGTCTGACTCCTTTGTGTGCTCCTCCCTGACGGAGGTGTGTGTGTCCAGAGCTTTTCTCCGCACCACGGGACCTCCGTTCCTCCGTCTCCGCGGCGGTTTCGCGCCGAAGCTCTCGGCTTCCCCTTCTCCTACCGGGTCCGACCTGAAGACGTGTCACATCGATAACATCAGCGAGCACAGCACAGCGTTCAGAAAGCGTCTGTGAATATGTATTTAACTTAAAGCACACAGATAGAAGAGAAAAACAAATGTGCGCCTGCAGGTACGAGTGTCTGAGATCTTACCCGTTAACGAGCGCCGTCTCTTCGTCGGAGAATCTCTCGTCCTCTTCCTCTGCTTCCTGTTCTGCTTTAGATACCCAAACGGACACGTTACTGACTGACTCTAACACGACTACGTAATAACGACGGGTTTGTACATTATATGAGCCGACGTAATGAACTCTGTATGAACTTTTACTTCTTTTCTGTGATGCTTCCGTTCTCCTCCTTTTCGGAGTAGCGCTGCTCCCTCCATCGTTACGCGCGATCTCGTTTTCCTTTTCGCCGTCCATAGCGTCACCGCTCGAACTCTCTTCCTCCGAATCCGAAGAATAGATCCTCTTCCTCTCTGTCATGAGAGATGAGAATGCTCAGAACAAACCTGGGAACGTGGATTACAGTGGACAAATACGGTAGACGTTAGGGACGGTACGTCCGTCTCACCTTCTGGTCTCCGGCGAGGAAGCTTGGACATCTCAGAGGTGCGTTTCTTTTTTTTGCGTGTCTCTTCGTCATTTTTCAGGATCTGCGCCAGCAGCTTACTGAAGAAATCGAGGTCTAAGCCACGTTTCTCTTCTAAAGTAAAAAGAAAAAAGTTTTTTATCGTAGTTATAAATACATGTGATAGTATTTTGCAAAATCATGTCAAGTTCAAAGTGGCAGAACAATTCAGTTGGCAGGAAAGTTAGGGCTAAGAAATTATAGGGAAACTCGTGTGAGAACAGATTAATCCTATAATCTGCTGATGTCTCTGGGGCTTTTTACACCCGGTCACTTCCTGCGTTTTCTGAGATCCGATATCTACCCCATGGTAAAAAGACCAGGTCTAAATGCCCTCTGAAACGTTTTGGAGACGGATATAAACCCGACGGTACAAACCCCTTTAGGAGGTGGTCTGGGATGCGTTTCAGATGAAACTGGACAGGTGTAAATGCATGTGGTTGTTCGAGCCACATACATCAGCGCTATACTCCTCCCAAACGGAAGTGCGTCACTCGCAGGTGACTCGCGAGTCGCGCATCGCGCCTGAAACGATTAACACGGACGACACGCGGGCGCTTATCGCTCTTTGGAGCGATGAAAGCGTCCAACAAAAGCTTTGTAAAACAAATAAAAACAAAAGTATATTTAAGCATCTACACCGAAGCGTGTTCCGTTTCAATTACACCGGAAATGGGGTAACATATATTAGCATTTCGGGCGGGAACAGAAAGATCGGATCGATGTCCGATTCGCCGAGACGCGTTTATGTGGCCTGATGTAAATGGGACGGTTTTAACTGATCAGATAGCTATGGGATCAGAGACGACACACGAAGTGACCGGGTGTAAAAAGGCCCTCTGAAACATTCATGTAGGAAAACTGGTACAGTCCAGGATCTGTCAGCCAATCAGAGAGAAGATAGAAGTGGACGCTGCTGATCACTTACTGAACGCTTTGTCTATTCTCCAGGAGTTTGCTCGTTCCTCCTTTTTGAACTTGTTCTAAACAAGGAAGAGAAATGCGAGACATTCGTGAGCGGGAACGTCAGGTGGAGCGATAACGTCTCATAACAATAAAAAAAAAAAAACACTATGTTTTACTCTGTACCTTAATCTCTGTCCGAGCTCGATGAGGAAACAGCTGTCCGATCATGGAGAAGTCTGTCCCCACCATGCTGATGGCCAAGAAAAACAGGTCTGTCTCTGAAATAAAACAAACACACACACACACACACACACACACACACACACACACACACACAGCGTGTGAGAGAGAGACACGATTACAGATGTCTGTGCTGCGTGACGAAGGTGTCTGGGAGACGTCTGTGTTCGCACCTCGGTTGGACCAGGGTTTAGTGTAGGTGCCTTTCCTAAAGCTGGAGTAGGTGGTGGTAGAACCGCGCTCGAATATCGGATCTCTCTCCTCCACCGGATTCGGTCCCTTCATCCTCTGCACCCGTACAGTTAAACTACACCGACGTAAAACATACAAAGTACGTTATCTGTTCTGTGGACAAAATATTTACACACTTAAGACAGGAAGGCCGCTGAGTTCTGGAGCGTGATTGGTCAGGAGTACCTCTGCTTCGTCACCACCGTGTTTTCTCTGTAACATCTCACCTTTCCTCGTCTATGATGAGAGATCCGTCCTCCGCCACCTTCACTCTGGGAGCCAGCATCGGTTCTTCCTCCTCCTCCCCTTCTTCTTCTCGCTCCTCCTCTTCCTCCGCTGTGTTCTCGTCTGTCACTGGTTGGACAGCTGGACTGTGATTTAAATTGTGATTTATTTTAGATATTTACTTTGATATCAGGGATCGAATGAAAATCTGTCAACGCTAACTGGTGAGCTGTGAGGACGGACTGGACACAAACAGAATAAAATGGACACGTTGGGACATAAATGTATTTAAGCTCAGTATGAGATACGAGACAGAAACTCTTACGCCGCGTTTGGGGAGGGAGGAAAATCCGTCTCGGCTCTCTGCTCGTCCTCCGTGTGGGACCTTTAGCAGAGAAAGCAGTTGAGACAAAATATAGAAGCATGTAAGAGGCGTGGCTGTTGAGTTGGTCATATATAAGAAAGGGGGCGTGGTCTATATGTCTGTCAGTCTTTAAATAAAGGAGGCGTGGTCTATATATCTGTCAGTCTCTAATGAAGGAGGCGTGGTCTATATGTCTGTCAGTCTCTAATGAAGGATTGGACTGTGTGACTGTCAGTCTCTAATGAAGGAGGCGTGGCCTGTGTGTCTGTCAGTCTCTAATGAAGGAGGTGTGGCCTGTGTGACTGTCAGTCTCTAATGAAGGAGACGTGGCCTGTGTGTCTGTCAGTCTCTAATGAAGGAGGCGTGGCCTGTGTATCTGTCAGTCTCTAATGAAGGAGGCGTGGCCTGTGTGCAACAGAACTCTTACTTCATTGGGTTAGTAGAGGGCAGATAGTAGATGAGCTCTCTCATGGTCATTTTGGTGTGATCTTTTGTTTTTTTACTCTTGCTGATTCCCGTCTGTGATCTCTGATGCTTCTTCGATTGGGAAAAAAAAACACAACAGCGGGTTTTCAAATAATCGCCTTAAATTCATTCTTCTAAATAAAAAATATATATATATATATATATAAAGTCAATGTAGAAAGAGAAAGCAAGACAAACACTTACTTTTTCTTTCTTCATCTCTTTCTTGAGAAGCTCTCTGAGTTTTTTGGCCCGTGCTAACCTGAGACGGTCCACTGGGTCGTTCAGGGTCCTCAGGGCCAGGGGGACATGCTGCGGTTTATTACTTTCCCCTGGAGAGCTGAGGTCACTTCCATCCTGAACAACAGGTTCGTTCAGTGACTCAGAAAGCGAGGCAGAGAGAGGTGAGCAAACTTCTTTACTGGGGCAAGAAGATTCTGATGCATCCTGATTGGCTGACTGGGGCTCAGCTTTGTCCGATGTGCATGACAATGTCTCTTTTTTGTCCCGAGCTGAAGTTACAGGTTTGGGTTTCCTCCGTTTTGATTTGCCTTCTGATGGGGCAAGTGGAGCATGGGGGAGCTCTGGGGCAGATTCTGGGGTACATGAGACTTTCTCAGGAGAAGATTTTGTGGTTTCAGTGTGAAATCTTGAGGTCCTTGAAGTGCTGTGGACGGACGAAGGGGGCAGTTTGGGAGCTGAAGGTCTAACTGATTTGATAGAGACAGAAAGCAGTTCTGGTGCAGGTTCCTGAGCTGGTTCATGTTTATCAGGTGATTCAGAAACAACAGCAGCAATATGGGTGGAGGCAGAGGGTATTTCAGGGGTAGTTACGGGCCTGGCAGGAGATTTACGGAGCTTAGATGGGGTGAGGGTAGAGGATGGTGTACTTCTGGGTTTGCTGAGGTTGGGCAGCACATTAAAGCGCTTTCTCCTCATGGATAAAGAGCTGGTGGACACACTTTGGCCTGCCACATCCCTTTAAATATAAAAATAAATAAATAAAAACTAAACACACATATGGTCAAGAAAAGATTGAATCTAAACCTCTACAACATGGACACTTAAATAATTAACACTCATTTACGTGAATTTATTTAGTGTAATAAATGTGTGTGTGTGTGTGTGTGTGTGTGTATGAGAGTAGTGAGATATAATAACTCACACTGTGTTCGAGCTCAGATCTGATTGGCCTATCACATCACTGCGCTGGCTTTCTGTGTTATCATTAGTTTCTGCAGCCAGAACAGTAGAAGCAGCCTCTGTGACATCTGTGACGTTCTCCTGAGCTCCATCTTTGACTTCCACATTGGCCCCGAGGTCAGCAGGAGCCTCGTTTCCTCGAGGAGCTTCTCGAGACGTCACTGCAGCTCTACCTGTGGGCTTCACGTTGGGCCGCACACTGATCCTTGACCTGCGGATCATCCTGACCTGCTGGAACATCACATACAAATAAATAATAAAACTAGCTGAATAAACTTACTTAAAAAACATTGGATGATGATTAGAATTAAGAAGATATTATAATATTTAAGATAAGAGTAGAAATAAAAGAGGTTTTTCTTTTAGGAAACCTTATGTGACCTGCAGCATAAACAAAACTGTGTTAAAAATCTACTCTTTTTTTTTTTTTTTATTCATGCTCCTACGGTATATTTTCTGTTAAATCCAATTAAACCAATTAAATAAATTGTCGTCATTTAATAATTCTATTAATAATCATCTATAATTCTGTCACATGCAGAATTCAATAAGATTTATGCAATTTACATCACATTTAAAGCACAATTCAGTAAATATACTGAAATGTTTAGAATAAGTTGCTTTAGTTTATTTACATATTAAATGTTATTATTGTTATTAAATGTTGTTATTATTGTTACTAAATGTTATTGTTATGAAATGCTATTGTTATTGTTGTTATTAAATGTTATTACTGTTATATTATTAAATATTATTGTTATTAAATGTTATTATTATTAAATGCTGATTGTTCTTAACGTTATTACTAAATATTATTATTATTAAACGTTATTATTGTTATTAAATGTTATTAAGCGTTATTATTGTTATTATTAAACGTTATTATTGTTATTAAACGTTATTATTGTTATTAAACGTTATTATTGTTATTATTAAACGTTATTATTGTTATTAAACGTTATTATTGTTATTAAACGTTATTATTGTTATTATTAAACGTTATTATTGTTATTAAACGTTATTATTGTTATTAAACGTTTTTATTGTTATTATTAAACGTTATTATTGTTATTAAACGTTGTTATTGTTATTATTAAACGTTATTATTGTTATTAAACGTTATTATTGTTATTATTAAACGTTATTATTGTTATTAAACGTTATTATTGTTATTATTAAACGTTATTATCATCCTGCTGATGTTTTGGAGCATAGAGTAATGCTAACTCTGTTAGCCACCAATCGGCTAACTTCTTCTGGGGGACATATGATAGTCTATAAACAGGCTACATAGAGACAGCGAGTCGACATTAATAATCAGTATTAAAACCGCTTACTTTGTTGTGACTTTGTTTCTGCTGTTAATTCATTTATCTCTGATAAAGAAGCAGCAGGTTTACAGCAGCGCGTGAAAACGGCCACCGTAGAGCTGTGTAGAAACGTCACTTCCGGTTTCGCGTGTCAACAAAGTTGTGCTTCAAATAAATATTTTTTTTCTCCTGAACCAAAATATATATGGTCATAAATAACATCTATACACGTCTTACATTTTATCCAGACGTTTTATATACCGTATAGACTTGTATATACTCCAGAGAATAGCTAAAGAAGAACGCAGGCTAATTCCCTCGCTAGCATTCTTCCTAGCTGGACACGGTCCCGAATGTCGTCACTTCCGGTTGTGAGCCATGTCTGACCCTCCATCTGCACATTGTGCTGTTAGTGAAGCTTCCACAGCGGTTTCAGGTGAAGTTTCGGCCCCAGATGGAGATCCTGAAGGGTTTGCAGGTTTGTCCGAGCTGCCTGTTGAAGTCAGTGAGAGGAGACCGACATGTCTGCGGTGCTGGTGAGGGGTTTATTGTGGTT
Organism: Tachysurus fulvidraco; assembly: GCF_022655615.1. Lineage (NCBI taxonomy): Eukaryota > Metazoa > Chordata > Actinopteri > Siluriformes > Bagridae > Tachysurus > Tachysurus fulvidraco. The sequence continues at coordinate 22,207,631 of NC_062538.1, forward strand.
TTGTAGCTAGCTCAGTGACTAGCATGGTGTGTTACCTGGATTCAGGTGTTTACTGCTTTGTTGTAGACACTGAGGCAGTAAATAAAGCTGAATTAATGTCACCTAGTCAGTGTGAACCTCATAAATATAACCAGTAGTTGTGTGTTAGGGCTGAAGTCTGTTTTGTGTGTGAAGCTGTAAATAGTCTCAGATCTTGTTCATCTGGGGCTTTAAAGCTCTTTATTAGAATCAGAAGCAGGTTTATTGGCCAGGTCTGTTGTTGTGGGGACACTGCTGACTTCCTGCTGTTTGTGACTCTCAAAAGTACAGACATAAACTATACTATACAATACACACATAAATAACACTATACTATACAATACACACATAAATAACACTATACTATACAATACACACATAAATAACACTATACTATACAATACACACATAAATAACACTATACTATACAATACACACATAAATAACACTATACTATACAATACACACATAAATAACACTATACTATACAATACACACATAAATAACACTATACTATACAATACACATAAATAACACTACTGTACAATACACACATAAATAACACTATACTATACAATACACACATAAATAACACTATACTATACAATACACACATAAATAACACTATACTATACACACATAAATAACACTACACTATACAATACACACATAAATAACACTATACTATACACACATAAATAACACTACACTATACAATACACACATAAATAACACTATACTATACACACATAAATAACACTATACTATACAATACACACATAAATAACACTATACTATACAATACACACATAAATAACACTACTGTACAATACACACATAAATAACACTATACTATACAATACACACATAAACAATTAGGTTATATAAAAGACTGGACAATTGACCGTCCGTGAGCTTTTCCTTTAGAAACTCATGATAAAAGATGGTCCAGTTGTCAGTGGAAGCGTCTCTCCTCTACACGACACTTATCGTCTCACGTTTGCATTTCCTGTTCTTTAATCCCTGAGAGGTGTCTTTCTGCTCCTAGCCGCCCAGAGAAGGTGTGTCTGTGTCCTTTTCTCCCCGCCGAGCCGCTGGACGTCTCCACCTGCCTTTACATCGTGCAGCATCCTGCAGAGGTCAGTGTTTCTTCTCACAGCATTACATGAAATGTGATTTGGTCCTAAACAAACTGCTGATTTTTCTGTTTTATGTTGCCGTCAAAACGGTTTCTCAGGAGAGTCGAGTCCTCCGTACCGTCCCGCTCCTGGCCGCCTGCTTACCTCCGGGCAAATGTAAAGTCCTGATTGGGAGACGGTTTAGTGAAGACAGGTACGTCTCCTCAGTCATCCCTGAGTTATTCTCTGTCACAATAAAGTGCATTAATCCTGAAACTACCCCTCGCCCACAGACATGCTGAGTTGGCCGCCGTGTGCAGAGACACACGAACCCTCGTCCTGTATCCCGGACCCGATGCCGAAAACCTGGAGGACATGGACGTGGACTTCACTGTTACTCCTCACAACGTCGTAATAATCGATGGCACGTGGAGTCAAGCCAAGGACATGTTCCTCAGAAACGCACTGTTCCACTTACCCAAACAGGTAGCACTTCTTTACATGTTTATTTAATGAACCAAACGTCATACACGTCTTTCTCTGACTATCTCAAAGTGCTGAGACTAGAACCTTCTTCCAGATATCTTCACTAAGCATCTCCACAGGATCACGTTTACACGTTAGGGAGTCCACCGTACAAACCCCTCGGAACGAGCCGATACTAACAGGGACACCGTTGTGAAATGAAGCCTGTGTGTTTTGCAGGTGCAGTTAAACAGCGCCCCCTTCAGCCAGTACGTGATCCGAACTCAGCCCACCAACATGTGCCTGTCCACACTCGAGTGTGCTGCTGTCACTCTGTCCATTATGGAGAAAAACCAAGCCATACAGGAGGTGTGTAGGAAACATGTGAGGGTTTTAGTGCAATGCTCACGGCATTGATTAACTATGACCGTTGTTGTTGATGCCTTACTTCCTGTGTGCAGGTTCTCCTGAAGCCTCTGCGAGCTTTGTGTTCGTTCCAGTTGCAGCATGGTGCTCAGGTCCATCACAGCAAAGAGCACCTGCTGAAGAGCGGCCTGTACGACAAACCCCTGCCCAAAAACAAGCGCAAGATTAAGAGGATGCAGAAACTCATCACCAGCCAGGACGTCTGATTACGGACCGAACGTCGGACGAACCGACCAAGACCAGAACCTCGGGACTGTCTGACCGCACCCAGGACACCCCGCCGTCCGATCACAGCCAGGACATCCGATTATTCGACTACAGCCTGGGTTTATGACTTGTATACGAGTGAGACTGCTGGAGCAGAAACGTACCTTCGATTTTTATTTATCTTTTGTTTGTTTCTTTTTTTTGTTAAGTGAAGAAATAATCGACGTTCTCTTTACCGCCGGAACTCTAAACTACAGAGTTAATCGCCGGCGACATCCGAGTCCGAAATGATGATATACTTTTAAATGAAGGTCCATTAAAGGATTTTTTTTGTACCTTTTAAGCACTGAGATGGGATTCCAGGTCTGTTTTGTTATAGTTTATTCCCTAAAGACTCTACAGGAACGTGTCCGGTCTATACGACGGTTAAATCTTTTGGTTTCATACTTTAAAATACGTTCTCTGTTCTGACACCAGCTGGTTTTAATACGACTCCATACAACTTGCTGCTTCTGTTGATTTGTTTCTCAGTTTTCTTCTTAAAATCCTTTTTTCTTAATGTAGAAATTAAAATAAAATTTTCCTGGAATAAATGATTTTATAAGGATTTTGTGGGTCACAAGTCGAAGATTCTTTTTTATTTTTTAACAAATATCACTTTTTTTTTTCTAACACGGTAATGAACATTAGAAGTGTTTGATGATTACAATTTAGCCAGCTAGGATCTGTGCACTTGGATAAATACACTGTGTTGGATTTGTGTGGATAAAATCTTTTGGCCTTTGTGTAAAATATTATTTGAGAATTATAATTAACGTCTAGACGTCATCGATTAAACAACAAACGACATAAATCGGTTAACGTGCCAGAGTGTGAACTTGAACATGATCAGTCCTATTATTTTATAGCATAGAACAATTTACCTTTAGAATATTTAATATAATATTGTTTGTTTGTTTTTTGCAATTCTTTAATCTCTTTTATATAAAGAAACTCAGATTTTATTAATATGCTAAACACGAGAAAAAGTCACCCAGCCTTTAGCACAATAATATATTTCTGTATCGGTGACGAGTCTGCTCACAGACTGGAGGTTGAGCGGCTGGCTGTCTGGTGCAGTCTTAACAACCTGGAGCTGAACACGCTAGAGACAGTGGAGATGATCGTGGACTTCAGGAGAAACCCCCTGCTCTCCCCCCACTCACCATCATGGACAGCGTTGTCACAGCAGTGGAGTCATTCAGATTCCTGGGAACCACAATCTCCCAAGACCTGAAGTGGGACATTCACGTTGACTCCGTTGTGAAAAAGGCTCAGCAGAGCTTGTATTTTCCTTCGCCAGCTGAATAAGTTCAACCTTCCAGAGGATCTGCTGAAACATTTCTACACTGCCATCATCGAATCCATCCTCTGCACCTCAATTACTGTTTGGTTCAGCTCAGCCACCCAATCCGACCTCAGAAGACTACAGAGGGTAGTCTGGACTGCTGAGTGAATCATTGGCACAATACTCTCCACTCTATAAGACCTGTACTTCTCCAGAGTGAGCAAAAGGGCAAAGACTCAGGACCCCTCACATCCAGCACACTGCCTCACTCTGGGCCCCTCACATCCAGCACACTCCCTCACTCTGGACCCCTCACATCCAGCACACTCCCTCACTCTGGACCCCTCACATCCAGCACACTCCCTCACTCTGGACCCCTCACATCCAGCACACTCCCTCACTCTGGACCCCTCACATCCAGCACACTCCCTCACTCTGGACCCCTCACATCCAGCACACTCCCTCACTCTGGACCCCTCACATCCAGCACACTCCCTCACTCTGGGCCCCTCACATCCAGCACACTCCCTCACTCTGGGCCCCTCACATCCAGCACACTCCCTCACTCTGGACCCCTCACATCCAGCACACTCCATCACTCTGGACCCCTCACATCCAGCACACTCCCTCACTCTGGACCCCTCACATCCAGCACACTCCCTCACTCTGGGCCCCTCACATCCAGCACACTCCCTCTTTGAACTGTCGCCGTCTGGTCGACGCTACACAGCCCTGATCACTGATCTGATGAACACTTAACACACATGAAACACACAACACTTCATTGCACATTTCACACTTGCACATCTGTACATACAAATTGCCTATATTTGTATATGTATATTTCAATCGCACATTTCAACCTGTACATGGTGAACATACAATTTTGCCTATATAGTATATGTCATTCACACACTGTGGAGCTTCTGTCATTCTGTTACACTGTGGAGCTTCTGTCATTCTGTTACACTGTGGAGCTTCTGTCATTCTGTTACACTGTGGAGCTTCTGTCATTCTGTTACACTGTGGAGCTTCTGTCACTAAAGCAAATTCCTCGGATGCGAAAACAGACCTGGCAATAAAGATCATTCTGATTCTGATTCTGATTTATTTATTATGATTATTTCGCTTACCAAACATTTTCTCTCTGTGCAAAAAAAATAACCCTTTAAAAAAGATTACATTTAAGGATTGTTCTGAATATTTATAATATTCACCCATTAATATAATAATATAATCTTTATATGACAAGAAACTCATTACACTTTCTAACGTTATTTGTTTCTGGTGACCTCTACTGGACCTGCCCGGTATCGGATTTTATTGCCGTGACCAAAAACCGTCCGAGGAGACGTTCGACCAATCAGCTTCCACATTTTTATAACATACGCGATGATGAACGAATCATCGATCAGGATGCACTCCAGTGGGCGGGACGTTTAGCTCTGATTGGTAGTTAGTGTAACTGGCGAAAAAGGCGGATTGCTTGGTGTGTGTAGTTTTGGCTAAAGAGAGAAAAGCTGCACTGATAATAATAATAATAATAATATTAATAACATTATTAATAATAATTACGACGTTAATAAAAGGACTAACAGAAGATTTACCAAGCTATAGATAAAGGTATGTAAGATGAAGAAGTAGATTCATTCAATCGAAATGATTCGTTTAAATGATTCGTTAAAATGATTCATTTGAATCGTTTTAATATTCAGTTTTGGTCTAATTTCTTTTTATTTTAACATCTTTGCACTCTTTTATCACCATTAACTCATTAACACATATATCGTGTTAAATACAGAGTAGAAAAGCTGTTAAATATGATAATTATATATATATGTGTGTGTGTTTATATAAAGAACATTACAGTGTTATATAATCAGGATCAAAGTTCAGATTAAAGGTCATTAAACTCTCTTTACTCTTTTATTTATTTCCTTCCTGTTTGTATCGTGTTGTGTTTGACTGATATTCTCTCCATTTGTCTGTTATTACTGTGTCTTTGTCAGGATTAGAACCATGGGCAGTTTGCCAGATGTCTGTGAGCTGAGGACACATCTGGAGAACACACTGGTCTCTTACCATCATCTGGAACAGACCGAGTGGAAAGTGGCAAAGAAATCGGTTTGTCTTTTTATCATTAACTTTTTGTGTGCGTATGAAGAATAATAATCTTTACACCAAATGTAGAAGATCTTGGTATGTGGTTTTTTGCTGATTTGTTTTCATTTTCAACACCATCATCATCTCACCGTCATCATCATCATCATCAGCCTCTATTATTCTCATACAACAGCAACATGCCAGTTGAATTGAATTGAACATGCCAAAAAATAACCTTTCTATCCATTTATATGTCAGAGAGAAGTCAGTTCCTGACGTCATTTACGTTATAGCAGCTATAAACAGACGTTAATGAAATTACACTCGCACTGGAGACTCCTTCCGTACGTGATGCGTACTTTACGTGTCTCCCGTGTGGAGCATCTGCTGTATATATATATAAACTGTTGCTATAGAAACAATAACATTAGAATTGTTGCATAAATATAAACCTATGTTGTACAGTTGTGCGTCTGTCAGAGCTTCTGATCTAGAGAATTAATCAATATTTTCTGACCAATCAGACTCCAGATCTCAGCAGCTCAGTGGTGTAAAAGGTGTTAACTGTGACCGAATACATTGGAACTAAACAGCACACAGACTGTGAGCAACACAAGACAATTGCTAGACAAAGGAATGGTCAAAAATCTTAAGATCGACTTTTTTTCTTCGACAGAATGATGTCACTGTTTGGAGGAAACCTTCGGTGGAGTTCAGCGGTTTCCTGTGAGTTATTAGTTATGATGAGTAATAATGACGTCTCAGTTTACACGTCTCGGAGAAAACTCCAGCCAAATATACACACCGTTTTTATACAAATTACTTACTGAGGTCTGAGCAGATTCCTTGTCTGCAGGTATAAAGTGGAGGGTCTGGTGATGGAGAAGCCGTGCAGGATAGTGGACTACATTCGTCCAGGACCGTATCGCTTACAGTGGGACAGTCTGATGACCTCGCTGGAAATTCTCGAAACTGTAGACAAGGTAAAAGAAATCAAAATAGCAAAAATGTTTAAACACTAGAATAAAAGTGTTTAATGTTAATAATGAATCAATTCGAAAAGACTTTAAGCTGTCTAAAATAGAGCTGGTGTGTGTGTGTGTGTGTGTACATGTGCGTGTGTGTGTGTGTACATGTGCGTGGGTGTGTGTGTGTGTACATGTGCGTGTGTGTGTGTGTGTGTGTGTGTGTGTGTGCCTGTGTGTGTGTGTGCGTGTGTGTGTGTGTGTGTGTACATGTGTGTGTGTACATGTGCGTGTGTGTGTGCCTGTGTGTGTATGTGTGTGTGCGTGTGTGTGTGTGTGTGTGTTGTAGGCGTGTTGTGTGATGCGCTACACCACTGCAGGACAGCTGTGGAACATCATCGCTCCTCGAGAGTTTGTGGATTTCTCCTACACCACTGATTATCAGAACGGCCTTCTGTCCTGCGGTGAGAAACGTTTACACTTTAACACCACATCTGATTTTAACACTGCGTTCACCTCAGATGCGTTTACATAAAAATAGTTGTGTTATAAAAAAAATCACAAAAAATCACAAAATCACAAAAAAAAGAAAAAAGATGATCAGCACCAAATTGGACAATCATATAACACACACACACACACACACACACACACACACACACACACATACATACACACACTCAGTTTAAACTGAGTAACTGAGCAGCCCTTCCTGACATGCCCCTCTCCTGATTGGCTGATTGTGTGTGTGTGTGTGTGTGTCAGGTGTTAGTGTGGAGTGTGAGCAGCAGGACCAGAGCAGTGTGCGAGGTTATAATCACCCGTGTGGTTGGTTCAGTGTTCCTGTCGATGGGGGTGAAGTGGACGTCCCCTGCAGTTTGCTCACCGGATACATCCAGACTGACTTGAGGGGCAAAATCCCACAGTCTGCGGTGGATGTCGCCATGGCAACCACACTCACAACCTTCTATGCTGACCTCAAGAAAGCACTTGCAACCTAGATCTCTCTCTCTCTGTCTCTCTCTGTCTCTCTCTCTCTTTCTATCTGTCTCTGTCTGTCTGTCTGTCTCTCTCTCTGTCTCTCTCTCTCTCTTTTTGCCTGTCTGTCTGTCTCTCTCTCTCTGTCTCTCTCTCTCTCTGTCTGTCTGTCTCTCTCTGTCTCTCTCTCTTTCTGTCTGTCTGTCTCTCTCTGTCTCTCTCATAATACTTGATCTAATAAGTAAAGCCTATATTTTTATAAAAATATAAACATATACAGATTATAGATAGATAGATAGATAGATAGATAGATAGATAGATAGATAGATAGATAGATAGATAGATAGATAGATAGATAGATAGAACACTTTATAAAGGATATATCTCAGGATTTCATTTACTAATTATAAATATTATGGTGCTAATTTACCTGCAAATTACCCTTCAAATACCTGCTCATTTAAATGCAGGCCGTGTCGTGTATATAATCCCTCACTGATTTACACCATCCATCCATCCATCCATCTTCTACCGCTTTAGTTAAAAAAATCCAATTTAAAATTTTGTATTAATTTTAAAGTGCAATATTTATGTTATATTTATTGCTGTATCTTTAGACACTTAATGCTCTGTAATGTAAATGAAGGTAAATGTGATGTTTTTTTCATTCAGTTATTAAAATCATTCAAACGAATAGAACTAAAGTTTGTTTCTGCTCCTTTCCATCACATCTAAGTGCTTTACAAATACTGATATTAAACACTGTGTAAAAGCATCATCTGAATTTTAACATTTCTTAGAATTTAAGACTAAAATATCGAGGTGACTTTTACAGCATCTAAAAGTGAAAAAAAAGCAAAACAACAAACAGTGAATGAACTCATCGCTGATGTTGGGTAAAAAAAACTGCTTTTTAATAATAAAATGAATGTGATCGTTTATATGGTTTAGTTTCAGAACAAAAACAATTACAGCACAATTCTGTCTTTATTTATTTGTCCTGTAGGTGGAGCTATTTTATAATGTTCAGTGTTGTGTGTGAGTTTGTAAACATCACTGTTCGGGGTTCTGTATAAAAAGCTCCTGAAATGTTCATTTAAACAAAATTCTGCTGCATTATTTACGTTCGAGGCATAAAAATTACATAATTAACTAATTAACTAATAAATGTTAAGTTAAACACTGAACATTAAACAACACTGAACATTAAACAAACACTGAACATTAAACACTGAACATTAAACAACACTGAACATTAAACAAACACTGAACATTAAACACTGAACATTAAACAGTGGACATTAAACAAACACTGAACATTGAACACTACATTAAACACTAAACATTAAACAAACACTGAACATTGAACACTACATTAAACACTAAACATTAAACACTGAACATTAAACACTGAACATTAAACAACACTGAACATTAAACACTGAACATTAAACAACACTGAACATTAAACACTGAACATTAAACACTGAACATTAAACAACACTGAACATTAAACACTGAACATTAAACAACACTGAACATTAAACACTGAACATTAAACAACACTGAACATTAAACACTGAACATTAAACAATGAACATTAAACACTGAACATTAAACAACACTGAACATTAAACAACACTGAACATTAAACACTGAACATTATTAACCACTGAACATTAAACACTGAACATTAAACAACACTGAACATTAAACACTGAACATTAAACACTGAACATTAAACACTGAACATTAAACAACACTGAACATTAAACACTGAACATTAAACACTGAACATTAAACACTGCTACTTTTTTAAATCCGTCTCACAAAAACCATGCCTCTTTTGTCAGGAGGTCGGACTCACGTTAGCGCTATTGATTGGACCATTGAGATGTCAGTCCTGTAACCGCAGCCAATCATATCATCAGAATCTCACTGCCTGATACGGGTGGGAAATAAATAACGTGTTTTAGATGGTATTTAAGCTCCTGCTAGCGTGAGCTAACTGTGTAGCACTTACATGTCAACACACTGCGATATAACTTCACAAGTCCGACATTATTCATGGGTTTAAAGAGGAGATCTCTTTCAGGATGACAGCGAGGATTTAACACAACTAGCTTCTTATAAACACAGGCAAGTTTTTGTGTCTTTTATATTACACTAAATCATTTAACGGCATTTAACTTTACGATTTATTATTGTACATCCGTTTTATACGGTAGACAAGTAGCCGTTAACTAGTAGATAAAAAGTTTGACAGAATAGAAGACCGTTTTGGGGTCGAAAACCAAACGGCTCCCGGCGTGTTGTATTAGTGCACTATGTAGGGGAAAACTACTCCTAGGGCACTACACCTAGGGCACTACACCTAGGGCACTACAGCGACTGCAAGCGGACATTTGGTATTTAACCCTCGTCAACTTTGTCGCAAGGTTTAATGTAAAGTTTAAATGTGGATCAGATCTATAACCTTGTTCTATAGACAGGTTTATTATATAACACACTATAATATTCAGTTAAACTGTAAAAATGTCTATTTAATACATTAATGACAAGTTAAAAAGACAAATTGTTCTTTAAAAATAAAGTTTTATTATTATATAAAGAAAGAATTGAAGAAATATTACAGAAGATTACAGGAGCTTTCAGAATTTGGCCTTTAAATGTTTTTGATTTGGTCTGCAAGAATTCTAGTAATTATAGTATTATAGTAGAATTCAGTAATCAACTAACACTGACGACTGAAAGTTTATTATACATATAAACATGTAGTTTGTTATTATAAAATAACATGTAGTTTATTATACAACAAAAGGTTTTATTTTTAAATTAATTTGTATGAATATTTGGTACTATATAATAACTATAAGTGTACATCGTGTTTATACGAGTAATAACAAATTAGTAACAACTTTAAATATGTAATTATACGAAGGTTCCTCGTGTCTTTTTCAGAATGTAAAATATGATGTTTGTGAAAGACAGAAAGTTAAACATTTAAGCCAAATTATCTGCTGGCTAAGAAGGTGACAACAAACATGTGAGTGTAATTAAGCTCTCTGGGTGGGAGGGGCTTACTCTTTCTCACCTGTCAATCTCAGTAACACTAGCCAATCATGGACATGTATGAGGAAGAGGGCAGACAGCACGAGTATGATACG
>NC_062538.1:22238404-22240904 GCF_022655615.1 Tachysurus fulvidraco
CAGAGAGAGAGAGAGAGAGAGAGAGAGAGACAGAGACACAGAGAGACACAGAGAGACAGAGAGAGAGAGATTGAGAGAGAGAGACAGAGAGAGAGAGAGAGAGAGAGAGAGAGAGAGAGAGAGAGAGAGAGAGAGAGAGAGAGATTGAGAGAGAGAGAGACAGAGATAGTGTTCTGGGAAACTTCTCAGAAATCAGAGATTGTGTGTGTTACATCCTGAGTCAACACGACAACTTACACAGGACAGGGTTACACACAATTAACACCTCTTAAAACACACACATAAAACACACACTTTACTTAGCATCCAGACATGAACTGAAACTGTGAGCCACACACATACACACACACACACACACACACACACACACACACACACACACACACACACACACACACCCTAATCCCACTACAGTACATGTATTTGAACAGCAGTGTTGTGTTTATAAAACTCTTAAGAAACTAATCATAAGAATAAGACGAGCTGTGTGATGTCATTACTGTGTCAGTGTGTTAGTGTAGACGGGGTTTTCCCTACAGTAGGAGAGTTAAAGGGAAAAAAGTTGGCAAAATCCCCACAGCCCCTACAGTGTAATGTCACACGCACACACACACACACACACACACACACACACACACACACACAGACACACACACCCACCTAGTTCTTTCACTTCCTGTTTCTTCCAATCTGAAGACATACCACAGATGCCGCAAGGTGACCAACTGAAGTGCTGTAGCTGTATGTGTGTGTGTGTGTGTGTGTGTGTGTGTGTGTGTGTGTGTGTGTGTGTGTGTGTGTGTGTGTGTGTGTGTGTGTGTGTGTGTAAAAGAGAAAATCTGTGTATTTGATCAAACATATCATTTGTTATTACACCACTTCACTGTTTGTCACCTTCACTGTAATTTCACCAAAATCACCTGCACAGTTTATCCACTTTAACACCAGACTGACGAGCCGACGTGAAGTCACTCTGAAGCTGTAACAGCACATTGCACTGAGTTTTATGTCTCTTAATGTACAGCAATTTCCAATTACAAAGCTTTAATAACTATCTATAAGTATCTAATAACTTGCTGTCGGTTTTAGTCTGTCACTATTTTAATTTTCTAATCTTCATTTTTTTCAGTGTTTTCTAAATCGCCTAAAAAACCCCACAGAAAATTCAAAACACAAACTGACTGTAGAGCACAGCCTGCAGAAAGTATTTACAAGCCATAAACACAACAAAAACTGTCAAAGCCACACACACACACACACACACACACACACACACACACACACACACACACACACACACATACTGCTGGAGTTATCAGAGAGTGTACAGAGAGAGGGACTGTCTGAGACAGACTTATCTCTCTTTCACACACACACACACACACACACACACACACACACACACACACACACACACACACACCCACACACACACACACACACACACACACACAGAACATAGACACGAACCATTACTTAAATACACCAAGGCTATGTAATTAACACTAATTGCTCATGTAAGCAGCTTTATGAACGTTTGCTCACATCTGTCAGATACACAGCTGGATGATACACAGCTGTAATATCAACATTTGTTTATCAAATATTTTTATACATAATAAAAAAATAATATTTTTCAAATATAAAAATGAAAATAAAGTAGCCTGACATGCTCATGCTGTTTCACAGAACAGCGTATCATACTCGTGCTGTCTGCCCTCTTCCTCATACATGTCCATGATTGGCTAGTGTTACTGAGATTGACAGGTGAGAAAGAGTAAGCCCCTCCCACCCAGAGAGCTTAATTACACTCACATGTTTGTTGTCACCTTCTTAGCCAGCAGATAATTTGGCTTAAATGTTTAACTTTCTGTCTTTCACAAACATCATATTTTACATTCTGAAAAAGACACGAGGAACCTTCGTATAATTACATATTTAAAGTTGTTACTAATTTGTTATTACTCGTATAAACACGATGTACACTTATAGTTATTATATAGTACCAAATATTCATACAAATTAATTTAAAAATAAAACCTTTTGTTGTATAATAAACTACATGTTATTTTATAATAACAAACTACATGTTTATATGTATAATAAACTTTCAGTCGTCAGTGTTAGTTGATTACTGAATTCTACTATAATACTATAATTACTAGAATTCTTGCAGACCAAATCAAAAACATTTAAAGGCCAAATTCTGAAAGCTCCTGTAATCTTCTGTAATATTTCTTCAATTCTTTCTTTATATAATAATAAAACTTTATTTTTAAAGAACAATTTGTCTTTTTAACTTGTCATTAATGTATTAAATAGACATTTTTACAGTTTAACTGAATATTATAGTGTGTTATATAATAAACCTGTCTATAGAACAAGGTTATAGATCTGATCCACATTTAAACTTTACATTAAACCTTGCGACAAAGTTGACGAGGGTTAAATACCAAATGTCCGCTTGCAGTCGCTGTAGTGCCCTAGGTGTAGTGCCCTA
>NC_062538.1:22245904-22262650 GCF_022655615.1 Tachysurus fulvidraco
GGTCGAACGTCTCCTCGGACGGTTTTTGGTCACGGCAATAAAATCCGATACCGCGCAGGTCCAGTAGAGGTCACCAGAAACAAATAACGTTAGAAAGTGTAATGAGTTTCTTGTCATATAAAGATTATATTATTATATTAATGGGTGAATATTATAAATATTCAGAACAATCCTTAAATGTAATCTTTTTTAAAGGGTTATTTTTTTTGCACAGAGAGAAAATGTTTGGTAAGCGAAATAATCATAATAAATAAATCAGAATCAGAATCAGAATGATCTTTATTGCCAGGTCTGTTTTCGCATCCGAGGAATTTGCTTTAGTGACAGAAGCTCCACAGTGTAACAGAATGACAGAAGCTCCACAGTGTAACAGAATGACAGAAGCTCCACAGTGTAACAGAATGACAGAAGCTCCACAGTGTAACAGAATGACAGAAGCTCCACAGTATAACAGAATGACATATACTATATAGGCAAAATTGTATGTTCACCATGTACAGGTTGAAATGTGCAATTGAAATATACATATACAAATATAGGCAATTTGTATGTACAGATGTGCAAGTGTGAAATGTGCAATGAAGTGTTGTGTGTTTCATGTGTGTTAAGTGTTCATCAGATCAGTGATCAGGGCTCTGTAGCGTCGACCAGACGGCAACAGTTCAAAGAGGGAGTGTGCTGGATGTGAGGGGTCCAGAGTGATGGAGTGTGCTGGATGTGAGGGGTCCAGAGTGAGGGAGTGTGCTGGATGTGAGGGGTCCAGAGTGAGGGAGTGTGCTGGATGTGAGGGGCCCAGAGTGAGGGAGTGTGCTGGATGTGAGGGGTCCAGAGTGAGGGAGTGTGCTGTGGAGGGGTCCAGAGTGAGGGTGTGTGCTGGATGTGAGGGGTCCAGAGTGAGGGAGTGTGCTGGATGTGAGGGGTCCAGAGTGAGGGAGTGTGCTGGATGTGAGGGGTCCAGAGTGAGGAAGTGTGCTGGATGTGAGGGGTACAGAGTGAGGGAGTGTGCTGGATGTGAGGGGTCCAGAGTGAGGGAGTGTGCTGGATGTGAGGGGTCCTGAGTCTTTGCCCTTTTGCTCACTCTGGAGAAGTACAGGTCTTATAGAGTGGAGAGTATTGTGCCAATGATTCACTCAGCAGTCCAGACTACCCTCTGTAGTCTTCTGAGGTCGGATTGGGTGGCTGAGCTGAACCAAACAGTAATTGAGGTGCAGAGGATGGATTCGATGATGGCAGTGTAGAAATGTTTCAGCAGATCCTCTGGAAGGTTGAACTTATTCAGCTGGCGAAGGAAAATACAAGCTCTGCTGAGCCTTTTTCACAACGGAGTCAACGTGAATGTCCCACTTCAGGTCTTGGGAGATTGTGGTTCCCAGGAATCTGAATGACTCCACTGCTGTGACAACGCTGTCCATGATGGTGAGTGGGGGGAGAGCAGGGGGTTTCTCCTGAAGTCCACGATCATCTCCACTGTCTCTAGCGTGTTCAGCTCCAGGTTGTTAAGACTGCACCAGACAGCCAGCCGCTCAACCTCCAGTCTGTGAGCAGACTCGTCACCGATACAGAAATATATTATTGTGCTAAAGGCTGGGTGACTTTTTCTCGTGTTTAGCATATTAATAAAATCTGAGTTTCTTTATATAAAGAGATTAAAGAATTGCAAAAAAACAAACAAACAATATTATATTAATATTCTAAAGGTAAATTGTTCTATGCTATAAAATAATAGGACTGATCATGTTCAAGTTCACACTCTGGCACGTTAACCGATTTATGTCGTTTGTTGTTTAATCGATGACGTCTAGACGTTAATTATAATTCTCAAATAATATTTTACACAAAGGGCCAAAAGATTTTATCCACACAAATCCAACACAGTGTATTTATCCAAGTGCACAGATCCTAGCTGGCTAAATTGTAATCATCAAACACTTCTAATGTTCATTACCGTGTTAGAAAAAAAAAAAGTGATATTTGTTAAAAAATAAAAAAGAATCTTCGACTTGTGACCCACAAAATCCTTATAAAATCATTTATTCCAGGAAAATTTTATTTTAATTTCTACATTAAGAAAAAAGGATTTTAAGAAGAAAACTGAGAAACAAATCAACAGAAGCAGCAAGTTGTATGGAGTCGTATTAAAACCAGCTGGTGTCAGAACAGAGAACGTATTTTAAAGTATGAAACCAAAAGATTTAACCGTCGTATAGACCGGACACGTTCCTGTAGAGTCTTTAGGGAATAAACTATAACAAAACAGACCTGGAATCCCATCTCAGTGCTTAAAAGGTACAAAAAAAATCCTTTAATGGACCTTCATTTAAAAGTATATCATCATTTCGGACTCGGATGTCGCCAGCGATTAACTCTGTAGTTTAGAGTTCCGGCGGTAAAGAGAACGTCGATTATTTCTTCACTTAACAAAAAAAGAAACAAACAAAAGATAAATAAAAATCGAAGGTACGTTTCTGCTCCAGCAGTCTCACTCGTATACAAGTCATAAACCCAGGCTGTAGTCGGATAATCGGAAGTCCTGGCTGTGATCGGACGGCGGGGTGTCCTGGGTGCGGTCAGACAGTCCCGAGGTTCTGGTCTTGGTCGGTTCGTCCGACGTTTGGTCCGTAATCAGACGTCCTGGCTGGTGATGAGTTTCTGCATCCTCTTAATCTTGCGCTTGTTTTTGGGCAGGGGTTTGTCGTACAGGCCGCTCTTCAGCAGGTGCTCTTTGCTGTGATGGACCTGAGCACCATGCTGCAACTGGAACGAACACAAAGCTCGCAGAGGCTTCAGGAGAACCTGCACACAGGAAGTAAGGCATCAACAACAACGGTCATAGTTAATCAATGCCGTGAGCATTGCACTAAAACCCTCACATGTTTCCTACACACCTCCTGTATGGCTTGGTTTTTCTCCATAATGGACAGAGTGACAGCAGCACACTCGAGTGTGGACAGGCACATGTTGGTGGGCTGAGTTCGGATCACGTACTGGCTGAAGGGGGCGCTGTTTAACTGCACCTGCAAAACACACAGGCTTCATTTCACAACGGTGTCCCTGTTAGTATCGGCTCGTTCCGAGGGGTTTGTACGGTGGACTCCATAACGTGTAAACGTGATCCTGTGGAGATGCTTAGTGAAGATATCTGGAAGAAGGTTCTAGTCTCAGCACTTTGAGACAGTCAGAGAAAGACGTGTATGACGTTTGGTTCATTAAATAAACATGTAAAGAAGTGCTACCTGTTTGGGTAAGTGGAACAGTGCGTTTCTGAGGAACATGTCCTTGGCTTGACTCCACGTGCCATCGATTATTACGACGTTGTGAGGAGTAACAGTGAAGTCCACGTCCATGTCCTCCAGGTTTTCGGCATCGGGTCCGGGATACAGGACGAGGGTTCGTGTGTCTCTGCACACGGCGGCCAACTCAGCATGTCTGTGGGCGAGGGGTAGTTTCAGGATTAATGCACTTTATTGTGACAGAGAATAACTCAGGGATGACCGAGGAGACATACCTGTCTTCACTAAACCGTCTCCCAATCAGGACTTTACATTTGCCCGGAGGTAAGCAGGCGGCCAGAAGCGGGACGGTACGGAGGACTCGACTCTCCTGAGAAACCGTTTTGACGGCAACATAAAACAGAAAAATCAGCAGTTTGTTTAGGACCAAATCACATTTCATGTAATGCTGTGAGAAGAAACACTGACCTCTGCAGGATGCTGCACGATGTAAAGGCAGGTGGAGACGTCCAGCGGCTCGGCGGGGAGAAAAGGACACAGACACACCTTCTCTGGGCGGCTAGGAGCAGAAAGACACCTCTCAGGGATTAAAGAACAGGAAATGCAAACGTGAGACGATAAGTGTCGTGTAGAGGAGAGACGCTTCCACTGACAACTGGACCATCTTTTATCATGAGTTTCTAAAGGAAAAGCTCACGGACGGTCAATTGTCCAGTCTTTTATATAACCTAATTGTTTATGTGTGTATTGTATAGTATAGTGTTATTTATGTGTGTATTGTACAGTAGTGTTATTTATGTGTATTGTATAGTATAGTGTTATTTATGTGTGTATTGTATAGTATAGTGTTATTTATGTGTGTATTGTATAGTATAGTGTTATTTATGTGTGTATTGTATAGTATAGTGTTATTTATGTGTGTATTGTATAGTATAGTGTTATTTATGTGTGTATTGTATAGTATAGTGTTATTTATGTGTGTGTATAGTATAGTGTTATTTATGTGTGTATTGTATAGTATAGTGTTATTTATGTGTGTATTGTATAGTAGTGTTATTTATGTGTGTATTGTATAGTAGTGTTATTTATGTGTGTGTATTGTATAGTATAGTGTTATTTATGTGTGTATTGTATAGTAGTGTTATTTATGTGTGTGTATTGTATAGTATAGTGTTATTTATGTGTGTATTGTATAGTATAGTGTTATTTATGTGTGTATTGTTATAGTATAGTGTATTTATGTGTGTATTGTATAGTATAGTGTTAATTTATGTGTGTATCTATGTATAGTATATGTGTTATTTATTGTGTATTGTATAGTATAGTTTATGTCTGTACTTTTGAGAGTCACAAACAGCAGGAAGTCAGCAGTGTCCCCACAACAACAGACCTGGCCAATAAACCTGCTTCTGATTCTAATAAAGAGCTTTAAAGCCCCAGATGAACAAGATCTGAGACTATTTACAGCTTCACACACAAAACAGACTTCAGCCCTAACACACAACTACTGGTTATATTTATGAGGTTCACACTGACTAGGTGACATTAATTCAGCTTTATTTACTGCCTCAGTGTCTACAACAAAGCAGTAAACACCTGAATCCAGGTAACACACCATGCTAGTCACTGAGCTAGCTACAAAACCACAATAAACCCCTCACCAGCACCGCAGACATGTCGGTCTCCTCTCACTGACTTCAACAGGCAGCTCGGACAAACCTGCAAACCCTTCAGGATCTCCATCTGGGGCCGAAACTTCACCTGAAACCGCTGTGGAAGCTTCACTAACAGCACAATGTGCAGATGGAGGGTCAGACATGGCTCACAACCGGAAGTGACGACATTCGGGACCGTGTCCAGCTAGGAAGAATGCTAGCGAGGGAATTAGCCTGCGTTCTTCTTTAGCTATTCTCTGGAGTATATACAAGTCTATACGGTATATAAAACGTCTGGATAAAATGTAAGACGTGTATAGATGTTATTTATGACCATATATATTTTGGTTCAGGAGAAAAAAAATATTTATTTGAAGCACAACTTTGTTGACACGCGAAACCGGAAGTGACGTTTCTACACAGCTCTACGGTGGCCGTTTTCACGCGCTGCTGTAAACCTGCTGCTTCTTTATCAGAGATAAATGAATTAACAGCAGAAACAAAGTCACAACAAAGTAAGCGGTTTTAATACTGATTATTAATGTCGACTCGCTGTCTCTATGTAGCCTGTTATAGACTATCATATGTCCCCCAGAAGAAGTTAGCCGATTGGTGGCTAACAGAGTTAGCATTACTCTATGCTCCAAAACATCAGCAGGATGATAATAACGTTTAATAATAACAATAATAACGTTTAATAACAATAATAACGTTTAATAATAACAATAATAACGTTTAATAACAATAATAACGTTTAATAATAACAATAACAACGTTTAATAACAATAATAACGTTTAATAATAACAATAAAACGTTTAATAACAATAATAACGTTTAATAACAATAATAACGTTTAATAATAACAATAATAACGTTTAATAACAATAATAACGTTTAATAACAATAATAACGTTTAATAATAACAATAATAACGTTTAATAACAATAATAACGTTTAATAACAATAATAACGTTTAATAATAACAATAATAACGCTTAATAACATTTAATAACAATAATAACGTTTAATAATAATAATATTTAGTAATAACGTTAAGAACAATCAGCATTTAATAATAATAACATTTAATAACAATAATATTTAATATATAACAGTAATAACATTTAATAACAACAATAACAATAGCATTTCATAACAATAACATTTAGTAACAATAATAACAACATTTAATAACAATAATAACATTTAATATGTAAATAAACTAAAGCAACTTATTCTAAACATTTCAGTATATTTACTGAATTGTGCTTTAAATGTGATGTAAATTGCATAAATCTTATTGAATTCTGCATGTGACAGAATTATAGATGATTATTAATAGAATTATTAAATGACGACAATTTATTTAATTGGTTTAATTGGATTTAACAGAAAATATACCGTAGGAGCATGAATAAAAAAAAAAAAAGAGTAGATTTTTAACACAGTTTTGTTTATGCTGCAGGTCACATAAGGTTTCCTAAAAAAAAAAACCTCTTTTATTTCTACTCTTATCTTAAATATTATAATATCTTCTTAATTCTAATCATCATCCAATGTTTTTTAAGTACGTTTATTCAGCTAGTTTTATTATTTATTTGTATGTGATGTTCCAGCAGGTCAGGATGATCCGCAGGTCAAGGATCAGTGTGCGGCCCAATGTGAAGCCCACAGGTAGAGCTGCAGTGACGTCTCGAGAAGCTCCTCGAGGAAACGAGGCTCCTGCTGACCTCGGGGCCAATGTGGAAGTCAAAGATGGAGCTCAGGAGAACGTCACAGATGTCACAGAGGCTGCTTCTACTGTTCTGGCTGCAGAAACTAATGATAACACAGAAAGCCAGCGCAGTGATGTGATAGGCCAATCAGATCTGAGCTCGAACACAGTGTGAGTTATTACATCTCACTACTCTCATACACACACACACACACACACACACACACACACACACACACACACACACATTTATTACACTAAATAAATTCACGTAAATGAGTGTTAATTATTTGTTAAGTGTCCATGTTGTAGAGGTTTAGATTCAATCTTTTCTTGACCATATGTGTGTTTAGTTTTTATTTATTTATTTTTATATTTAAAGGGATGTGGCAGGCCAAAGTGTGTCCACCAGCTCTTTATCCATGAGGAGAAAGCGCTTTAATGTGCTGCCCAACCTCAGCAAACCCAGAAGTACACCATCCTCTACCCTCACCCCATCTAAGCTCCGTAAATCTCCTGCCAGGCCCGTAACTACCCCTGAAATACCCTCTGCCTCCACCCATATTGCTGCTGTTGTTTCTGAATCACCTGATAAACATGAACCAGCTCAGGAACCTGCACCAGAACTGCTTTCTGTCTCTATCAAATCAGTTAGACCTTCAGCTCCCAAACTGCCCCCTTCGTCCGTCCACAGCACTTCAAGGACCTCAAGATTTCACACTGAAACCACAAAATCTTCTCCTGAGAAAGTCTCATGTACCCCAGAATCTGCCCCAGAGCTCCCCCATGCTCCACTTGCCCCATCAGAAGGCAAATCAAAACGGAGGAAACCCAAACCTGTAACTTCAGCTCGGGACAAAAAAGAGACATTGTCATGCAGATCGGACAAAGCTGAGCCCCAGTCAGCCAATCAGGATGCATCAGAATCTTCTTGCCCCAGTAAAGAAGTTTGCTCACCTCTCTCTGCCTCGCTTTCTGAGTCACTGAACGAACCTGTTGTTCAGGATGGAAGTGACCTCAGCTCTCCAGGGGAAAGTAATAAACCACAGCATGTCCCCCTGGCCCTGAGGACCCTGAACGACCCAGTGGACCGTCTCAGGTTAGCACGGGCCAAAAAACTCAGAGAGCTTCTCAAGAAAGAGATGAAGAAAGAAAAAGTAAGTGTTTGTCTTGCTTTCTCTTTCTACATTGACTTTACATATATATTTTTTTTTATTTAGAAGAATGAATTTAAGGCGATTATTTGAAAACCCGCTGTTGTGTTTTTTTTCCCAATCGAAGAAGCATCAGAGATCACAGACGGGAATCAGCAAGAGTAAAAAAACAAAAGATCACACCAAAATGACCATGAGAGAGCTCATCTACTATCTGCCCTCTACTAACCCAATGAAGTAAGAGTTCTGTTGCACACAGGCCACGCCTCCTTCATTAGAGACTGACAGATACACAGGCCACGCCTCCTTCATTAGAGACTGACAGACACACAGGCCACGCCTCCTTCATTAGAGAC
This sequence comes from Tachysurus fulvidraco, assembly GCF_022655615.1. NCBI lineage: Eukaryota > Metazoa > Chordata > Actinopteri > Siluriformes > Bagridae > Tachysurus > Tachysurus fulvidraco. Next base: position 22,254,015 of record NC_062538.1, read on the forward strand.
TGACAGACACACAGGCCACGCCTCCTTCATTAGAGACTGACAGACACACAGGCCACGCCTCCTTCATTAGAGACTGACAGACACACAGGCCACGCCTCCTTCATTAGAACCTGACAGACACACAGCACGCCTCCTTTATTAGAGACTGACAGACACACAGGCCACGCCTCCTTCATTAGAGACTGACAGTCACACAGTCCAATCCTTCATTAGAGACTGACAGACATATAGACCACGCCTCCTTCATTAGAGACTGACAGACATATAGACCACGCCCCCTTTCTTATATATGACCAGCTCAATAGCCACGCCTCTTACATGCTTCTGTATTTTGTCTCGACTGCTTTCTCTGCTAAAGGTCCCACACGGAGGACGAGCAGAGAGCCGAGACGGATTTTCCTCCCTCCCCAAACGCGGCGTAAGAGTTTCTGTCTCGTATCTCATACTGAGCTTAAATACATTTCTGTCCCAACGTGTCCATTTTATTCTGTTTGTGTCCAGTCCGTCCTCACAGCTCACCAGTTAGCGTTGAAAGATTTTCACACGATCCCTGATATCAAAGTAAATATCTAAAATAAATCACAATTTAAATCACAGTCCAGCTGTCCAACCAGTGACAGACGAGAACACAGCGGAGGAAGAGGAGGAGCGAGAAGAAGAAGGGGAGGAGGAGGAAGAACCGATGCTGGCTCCCAGAGTGAAGGTGGCGGAGGACGGATCTCTCATCATAGACGAGGAAAGGTGAGATGTTACAGAGAAAACACGGTGGTGACGAAGCAGAGGTACTCCTGACCAATCACGCTCCAGAACTCAGCGGCCTTCCTGTCGTAAGTGTGTAAATATTTTGTCCACAGAACAGATAACGTACTTTGTATGTTTTACGTCGGTGTAGTTTAACTGTACGGGTGCAGAGGATGAAGGGACCGAATCCGGTGGAGGAGAGAGATCCGATATTCGAGCGCGGTTCTACCACCACCTACTCCAGCTTTAGGAAAGGCACCTACACTAAACCCTGGTCCAACCGAGGTGCGAACACAGACGTCTCCCAGACACTTTCGTCACGCAGCACAGACATCTGTAATCGTGTCTCTCTCTCACACGCTGTGTGTGTGTGTGTGTGTGTGTGTGTGTGTGTGTGTGTGTGTGTTTGTTTTATTTCAGAGACAGACCTGTTTTTCTTGGCCATCAGCATGGTGGGGACAGACTTCTCCATGATCGGACAGCTGTTTCCTCATCGAGCTCGGACAGAGATTAAGGTACAGAGTAAAACATAGTGTTTTTTTTTTTTATTGTTATGAGACGTTATCGCTCCACCTGACGTTCCCGCTCACGAATGTCTCGCATTTCTCTTCCTTGTTTAGAACAAGTTCAAAAAGGAGGAACGAGCAAACTCCTGGAGAATAGACAAAGCGTTCAGTAAGTGATCAGCAGCGTCCACTTCTATCTTCTCTCTGATTGGCTGACAGATCCTGGACTGTACCAGTTTTCCTACATGAATGTTTCAGAGGGCCTTTTTACACCCGGTCACTTCGTGTGTCGTCTCTGATCCCATAGCTATCTGATCAGTTAAAACCGTCCCATATACATCAGGCCACATAAACGCGTCTCGGCGAATCGGACATCGATCCGATCTTTCTGTTCCCGCCTGAAATGCTAATATATGTTACCCCATTTCCGGGGTAATTGAAACGGAACATGCTTCGGTGTAGATGCTTAAATATACTTTTGTTTTTATTTGTTTTACAAAGCTTTTGTTGGACGCTTTCATCGCTCCAAAGAGCAATAAGCGCCCGCGTGTCGTCCGTGTTAATCGTTTCAGGCGCGATGCGCGACTCGCGAGTCACCTGCGAGTGACGCACTTCCGTTTGGGAGGAGTATAGCGCTGATGTATGTGGCTCGAACAACCACGTTCACTTACACCTGTCCAGTTTCATCTGAAACGCATCCCAGACCACCTCCTAAAGGGGTTTGTACCGTCGGGTTTATATCCGTCTCCAAAACGTTTCAGAGGGCATTTAGACCTGGTCTTTTTACCATGGGGTAGATATCGGATCTCAGAAAACGCAGGAAGTGACCGGGTGTAAAAAGCCCCAGAGACATCAGCAGATTATAGGATTAATCTGTTCTCACACGAGTTTCCCTATAATTTCTTAGCCCTAACTTTCCTGCCAACTAAATTTGTTCTGCCACTTTGAACTTGACATGATTTTGCAAAATACTATCACATGTATTTATAACTACGATAAAAAACTTTTTTCTTTTTACTTTAGAAGAGAAACGTGGCTTAGACCTCGATTTCTTCAGTAAGCTGCTGGCGCAGATCCTGAAAAATGACGAAGAGACACGCAAAAAAAAGAAACGCACCTCTGAGATGTCCAAGCTTCCTCGCCGGAGACCAGAAGGTGAGACGGACGTACCGTCCCTAACGTCTACCGTATTTGTCCACTGTAATCCACGTTCCCAGGTTTGTTCTGAGCATTCTCATCTCTCATGACAGAGAGGAAGAGGATCTATTCTTCGGATTCGGAGGAAGAGAGTTCGAGCGGTGACGCTATGGACGGCGAAAAGGAAAACGAGATCGCGCGTAACGATGGAGGGAGCAGCGCTACTCCGAAAAGGAGGAGAACGGAAGCATCACAGAAAAGAAGTAAAAGTTCATACAGAGTTCATTACGTCGGCTCATATACTGTACAAACCCGTCGTTATTACGTAGTCGTGTTAGAGTCAGTCAGTAACGTGTCCGTTTGGGTATCTAAAGCAGAACAGGAAGCAGAGGAAGAGGACGAGAGATTCTCCGACGAAGAGACGGCGCTCGTTAACGGGTAAGATCTCAGACACTCGTACCTGCAGGCGCACATTTGTTTTTCTCTTCTATCTGTGTGCTTTAAGTTAAATACATATTCACAGACGCTTTCTGAACGCTGTGCTGTGCTCGCTGATGTTATCGATGTGACACGTCTTCAGGTCGGACCCGGTAGGAGAAGGGGAAGCCGAGAGCTTCGGCGCGAAACCGCCGCGGAGACGGAGGAACGGAGGTCCCGTGGTGCGGAGAAAAGCTCTGGACACACACACCTCCGTCAGGGAGGAGCACACAAAGGAGTCAGACACACATGTATTGTTTCATCCTGATCTTTACCTTTTATACACTTTCATTCATGTTAGACTGGAAGGTGTAGCTGGGTATGTAAGTTCATTTGGAGCGAATAGATGGATGGATGGATGGATGGATGGATAGATAGATAGATAAATGCATGGATTGTTCGACAGGCCAGGGTGTAGATTAATAGATGGATCGACGGCCGGGTAGGTCGATGGGTGGATGAAAGGGTGGTGGTGTTAATAGATTGATGGATGGATGGATGGACAGAAGGCTGTAAGGGTTGATGAGTGGATGGTCAGATACACCAGAGATGTGTAGGTAGATTGTTGACTGATGGATGGATGAACAGATTAGTACACGGATGGAAGGGTAAACTGATAGATGGGTAGATGAACGGATGGATCGACGGAAGAACGAGTGTCAGACGAATAATTTATTCTTCATTTTGATCTCACATTTGATTCAGGATCCTTCAGCCTCCGTACCAGAGAAGACGAGACACGATCCCGACGTCGTCTCCTGTGGGTTGCAGGACTCCGAGAACGAGGAGGAACCCGACGTGAGCGTCATCCAAGAGCACATCCTCAACAAGCCGACCAGGTTCGTTACCCACGATGCAACAGGGCACGAGCGGTCATTTTTACTAGGCTAGAGTTTTCTCACTCGTGTTCCGTGACTGCTCTCAGGTCAGGCCGGATCCCCAAACTGTCTCAGCAGATGATCCGTGCAGCAGCAGATGAAGAGGATAACGAGGAAGAGGAGCAGCTTCCAACTCTCCCTCTTACACCCGACGGTCGGACTCGAGGCTCTCGGGCTAAACGGGGCAGGTTCTGCCCCCAACGGCAGGGCAAATCCAGACTGCTTACCTTACGTGCCTCGGTCGCTGAGGATGAGGATAACGTTGAGGAGGAATACGGTACAATCAGGAGGAAGAAAACTATCCTATGAACGCGGAGGAGGAAAACCAGGCCTTCGTGCCGATGGGACTACGTTCTGTGAGATCCGTGCAGTCTGAGGTGGAGGAAACCATGGAGGAGGTGTGTGTGTGTGTGTGTGTGTGTGTGTGTGTGTGTGTGTGTGTGTGTGTGTGTGGACTCGTTTTGTTCATTTTTGCTAAAACATGTTGGAGACCGTAGCCGTGTGTCATGATATCAGCACATCAAACATATTTCTGTTCTATTCCTTCGTGTTTATTTATGCATGGTTTGTCCACCGCTTTCCTTCTCCTCACTTCATCACCTCACTCAGTTGGACATCTCAGTAAATGTTCCCGACGTCCTGGGAATTTCCCAGAATGCCGTGTGCCCCGAATCGTCCTGCGAGAGGGCGCTCGCCAGCATGGGCTCGGTGCCCTGTGAGCATCAGCTCGACCTGCTCGTTGTAAGTGTCTGAACATGAAGACCACCCGCACTGATGGGTCGGTACAGTACAGGATGTTAAGTAACAAGAGAGCTGCATTTTATGTAGTTTTTTTTATTCTTTTGTTGTGTTTGTGTTAATTACCCCTGTTATCTCATGCTTAATATCCCAGGGCGTGATTGATTTCCTGCCGCCGGACAACATGGAAGGTAATCTGAAGTTTAGGTTTGTAAATCTTTTTATTTCGCTCAAATCTGTGCGCTGAAGAAAGATTTTGTTTCTCAGTGTCTGAAGTAGCATCAAGGACTCTTTGACCATCGGACATTCGGCTGATGTGACCCAAACTGGAGATCTGTCCAACACAGGCAAGAACTTTCATCACCTGATCTTTAAAAGTCCATTACACGCTGTAAAGGAGGCGTGGCCTCTTCCCCTGTCGGTTACAATGAACGTGCGGTCATATTAAAGGTGGGGTGTATGTTGTTTGAAAGCCAATTTGAAATCACCAAAACAAACACGCCCCTAACCCGAACGGGTCCCACCCCTGTATCGATAGCTCGCCCCCACACATACATACGTAACCCGGGCGACTAACATAAAGAAACGTGTCTTTATCATAGCTAGAAGGGAAGAAACATACGATTGTAGATAAACAAACAAGCAAAATGCCACACAAGCATAATGATGTAAAGGACAAAGGCATATATTAGTTCTGTGTACAAGCAAAACCACCTTTACTCACCTATCGATAAGTATAAACGCGCCTCGGCGTCTTAAGTAAAGTCGGCCACATATTCACAGGTCGGAGTTTCCCGAGTCACTTGTAGTGTGTTCTTTAGGGTCAAATAAATATTTAGCAACTTGTTTTGGAGTGGTGTGTGCCTCTTTTCAAAAGTTATTGAACTGGATGCTCTGCCAATGGAGAACCCCATAGAATAGAGTGATGATGGAAATTGAACATCTAGAGTAAATAATAGCACATTAAAGACTTGTAGTATGTTCACTTTCCATCATCACTCTATTCTATGGGGTTCTCCAGTGGCAGAGCATCCAGTTCAATAACTTTTGAAAAGAGGCACACGCAACTGTTTTGGAATGGTGTTTTCCTTTTTTCAAAAGTTATTGAACTGGATGCTCTGCCACTGGCTAACCCCATAGAATAGGAGTGATGATGGAAAATGAACATATCACTCTATCTATGGGGTTAGCGTTACTACACAGAACGCGGTTGGTAGCTGCCTCTCTACATTACTACGATAGAAAAGAGGTGTTATTTGTGTAGTAACAGCGTTTAGCTCAGGAGTTATTGACTCGGGAAACTCCAACCTGTGAATATGTGGCCAACTTCCTGCTCCTTCAGTTCTCTCCACGCTGGAAAGCTGATCCTATATAACACGTCCTACTTCTTGTCCTTATCGTAAGTCTTTCTTCTCTTTCTTTCTTTGTTTTTATCCTCCATGTCCATGTTAAAACTGATTTCTGCTAACGGGCACCGGACACTCTCTCCGCCCATATCGACAAGGCACACCCCTTTCTGCTCATTGGCTACACGTTTGTTTGGTTTTGTTTGGCGGCCCGACTCAGTTTTCTGAAAGCATTTCTCAAACAACGGAGACCGCACCTTTAAGATGGCGTGGCTTCTGCTCCCTGTCCACTCACAGTGCGATAATGACACACAGGCTCATTAGTGTTTAACATGAATCTTATTTTTAATAAAATCCGCCTTTAAAATGACAACAGTGTCGCTTCCTCCCCCCCCCCCCACCCCACCCCACCCCCACAGGTGACGTCATCATTGTTGAAGAGTCATCAACTCCCGTCCAGGAAGTTCTCATGGAACGATGGATCAATCCGAGGGACAGTCGAATTCTGTGACGTGGTGACCTCGACCCTTCCTTTAGCATCACCTCACAACCCGATTCAGTTAGTAAGCATCAGTATGGAAGCTTCCAATCTCCTCTGCAGGACTTCGCCTTTACGGTGGAACCAATCGGCTGTCAGGAAAGTAAACTTCTGTCGATCGAAATCCAAGCGGAGACCTCGAACGTCACCGTTCCAGATCCGAACGGCTTCGAAGACACGAAGGAACCATCTGGCCCGAACCCAAACACCAACCTGAGCAGAGCCTCAACACACCCAGAGGGGACCTGCAGGGAGCGGTCCGACAGTTCTACAGAATCACCTGCAAGCACTCCAGGAAAGCACGAGGCCCAAACATCTACAGTGAAAGTCTTCAGTCCTGAGGGAACCTTCTCGTCCACGATCCGAGGAACAGAACTCAGAGGTTTGTAAAGAAAGGGATAGTGACAACAAACTGAAAGCATGTAGCCCTGTCGTGCTGATGGGGAAAAAGATGGAGGATGGAGATTCAGGACAAAGGTCTTTGGAGAGAATGTAGAAAAGAAGAAACACGGCAAGCACACGGGTACGTCATAAAACATTCTGCAGCTTTTATGTGTTTGTTTGTTTATTTATTTTCTTTATGGCTTTGATGGTTAAAAGCACCTTCATTATAATCTGTAGCTTTGTTTGTGTGTCGCAGCGACTCCGAACCCACGTTCTTCAGATTCCGAGCACTCTGCGAGACCTTCTCAGCTAGTCAGAAGATGTCGAGGACCCAGAGCCAACCGAACCTGGTGCGAAGCGTCAGAACCGCAACACGCCGTCACACACATCCAGCAGCAGACAAGTCCAGCAGGTGAGGAAGAAATGCCAAATGCTCGGTGTGCGTTGTTCGTTGCTCTGTAAAGAAAGTCTCTTTATTTTCCGTACAGTTCCTGATGAGAAGCAAGCCGGTGCAAACAGGTGTACTGGCATCCTGCTGCCAGACGAGGGCGCTAACGTCGGCCCACAACCAGGAACTCCGAACAACCCTGTAACGGTAAAACGCCAATGTTCCTCTGCAGAAGAAGAGAAACGCAGCAGTTATTGTTACACCTCAGCGTCTCATATGTTCTCTCCGACACGCAGGTGAATCCTGATGAGGAACCAGAGGAACCTCCGAGATCTTCGTGTGAAACCCTGACGTCTGACGAGCCAGTGTATATCCTCTCTCTTACTGAGGTCCTGCCCACTCTCGCAGAAAGGGCGGGGCTTGTGACTGAGTGTATCGCATTTCCTGCAACATCAGGAATGATTTCTGAACCAATGAAGTGAGTCCAGAACACAGCAACAGCAACACCAACACCAACAGCAACACCAGCAGCAACACGAACACCAGCAGCAACACGAACAGCAGCAGCAACACGAACACCAGCAGCAACAGCAACACCAGCAGCAACACGAACACCAGCAGCAACACGAACACCAGCAGCAACACGAACACCAGCAGCAACACGAACACCAACAGCAACACCAACAGCAACACCAACAGCAACAGCAACACCAACAGCAACAAGAACAGCAACACGAACAGCAACACCAACAGCAACACCAACAGCAACACCAACAGCAACACCAACAGCAACACCAACAGCAACACCAACAGCAACACCAACAGCAACACCAACAGCAACACGAACAGCAACACCAACACGAACAGCAACAGCAACACCAACAGCAACACCAACAGCAACACGAACAGCAACACGAACAGCAACACCAACACGAACAGCAACACGAACAGCAACACGAACAGCAACAGCAACACCAACAGCAACACCAACAGCAACACCAACACCAACAGCAACACGAACAGCAACACCAACAGCAACACCAACAGCAACACCAACACCAACAGCAACACGAACAGCAACACGAACAGCAACAGCAACACGAACAGCAACAGCAACACCAACAGCAACACCAACAGCAACACGAACAGCAACACCAACACCAACAGCAACACGAACAGCAACACGAACAGCAACAGCAACACGAACAGCAACAGCAACACGAACAGCAACACCAACACGAACAGCAACACGAACAGCAACACGAACAGCAACAGCAACACCAACAGCAACAGCAACACGAACACCAACACGAACAGCAACACGAACAGCAACACCAACAGCAACAGCAACACCAACAGCAACAGCAACACGAACAGCAACACCAACAGCAACAGCAACACCAACAGCAACACGAACAGCAACACGAACAGCAACAGCAACACCAACAGCAACACCAACAGCAACACCAACAGCAACACCAACAGCAACACCAACAGCAACAG
>NC_062538.1:22263150-22265650 GCF_022655615.1 Tachysurus fulvidraco
GCAGGTGGGCAGACAGACAGGCAGGCAGACACACAGGCAGACAGAAAGACATACAGGCAGACAGGCGGGCAGACAGAAAGACAGACAGAGAGGTGGGCAGACAGACAGGCGGGCAGGCAGACAGACAGAAAGACAGACAGAAAGACAGGCAGGCAGGTAGGTGGGCAGACAGACAGACAGACAGAAAGACAGACATATAGGCAGACAGACAGGCAGACAGACAGACAGAAAGATATACAGACAGAAAAACAGACAGACAGAAAGACAGACAAAAAGACATACAGGCAGACAGACAGACAGGCAGGTGGGCAGACAGACAGACAGACATACAGGCAGACAGAAAGACATACAGACAGACATACAGACAGACAGACAGAAAGACAGACATACAGACAGAAAGACATACAGACAGACATACAGACAGGCAGGTGGGCAGAAAGACAGACATACAGGCAGACAGAAAGACATACAGACAGACATACAGACAGAAAGACATACAGACAGACCTACAGGCAGACAGACAGACAGAAAGACATACAGACAGACAGACAGAAAAACATACAGACAGACAGAAAGACAGACAGGTGGGCAAACAGACAGACAGGTGGGCAAACAGACAGACAGACAGGTAGTTACAGAGATGGATACAAGTAGAGACATCATAATAATTTATGTCTGTTATAACTTCTCACTTACTCTTTGTGGGTTGTTCTGTCTGTCTCTCTGCTGTTCTGTCTGTCTTCCTTGTGTCTGTACACCTTTCCGTCTCTCTCTCTCTCTCTCTCTCTCTCTCTCTCTCTCTCTCTCTAGGATCTGCAGGTGTACTGTGATTTCCCTGATGTTATTGACATCAGCATTAAGCAGGCGAGCAAAGACGGCTCTGTGGAGAGTCGCATCGTTACCATCAACAGACAGGACGGCCAGACGCTGGTATTACACACGTTACTGAAGTTATCACTGATTACACGTTAATGAACCATTACTGAAGCTCCTTTTCCTTTTTTATATCTCTCTCTTTCTCTTTCCCTCTCTCTTCTCACCACTCCGTCTCTCTCACTCAGGAGTTAGAGTTCTCGTCTCTGTCCGAGGCGTTGTCCTTCATCTCCCTGATCGATGGTTACTACAGACTCACCACGGATGCTCATCATTACCTGTGCAAACAAGTGGCGCCCCCTAGACTGCTGGAGGCCATTCAGTGTAACTGCCACGGCCCCGTCTCGTGAGTACCCTTCTGTAGTGTGCGCTACCTAGTGGGGTTGTGTCCTATTCCACCAGGATGTCTCAGTGAATTTAATACAATATCAGTACAGCTGTAAAGTTTACTTTAAAACTTGCTCTTAAAGATGTTCATACACACACACACACACACACACACACACACACACAAAAATGATGGTATGCCTCTGGTTTTAGGACGGATTTTGCCATTAATCGTCTCCGTCGCTGTAACAACGCTAAAGGCATGTACATCCTGCGCTGCAGCCCTAAAGACCATGACAAGTACTTCCTGTCCTTCGTGGTTGGGGTGAGTTTGTCCTATATATCACTTCCTGTTCTTTATGGTGTTATTACAGAGTAAACATAGCCCTGATGAGTGTGTGTGTGTGTGTGTGTGTGTGTGTGTGTCTGCAGTACGACGGTATGTTTGAGTATAAGCACTGTCAGATCGTGCGCAGCGTAGCGGGGGAGTTTGTCCTGAGTGGAGCCAATTGTGTGTTCAGCAGCCTGAGCGAGCTTCTGCACCGCTACCAGAAGGAGGCGCTGCGCTCCGAGGGTCACATCTTCCAGTTCACCAAGTGCTGCCCTCCTAGGAACAAAGGTCAGAGGTCACATATAATACACACATGTGTTGCTGGATTATTGAGAGATTCCATAAAACCCCCCTGTGTTCTTCTGTAGAAAAGACAAACCTGTTAATCTGCAGGAGTGATCAGGTTTCAGATCTTCCCTTCTCTCCATCACCCCTCAAACATACTCAGATGGTCTTCCATAAAATCCACAGAGAAGACTTGCAGATGGTAAGAACTTTAGTCTGGAACCTTTATCCATTAACAGGACCTGCTGGAACTTCAGGGTGAAATCTGTAGCCACAGAACATTGAACATTAGCCAAGAAACTTTATTCCTGGAAACTTGAGCTGGAATTTTAGCTCCTGAACTTCAGTGTTTAGACTTTGAACTTACCTAAAAATGACCTGAAGAACTTCAGTAAAGGAGGATTTAGTGTTAGAACTTTAACCCTGAAACATCTGTGTTTGTTCTCAGATGGAAAGTTTGGGGCAGGGGACGTTCACACAGGTCTTCCGTGGAGTCAGAAGGGAGCTGGGAGATTATGGGGAGGTGCACGAGATGGACGTGGTGATGAAGGTGCTGGACAAAAGTCACCGCAATTACACCGAGGTATCATGGGAAATAAAAAGGGAGATGAGATCTAATCAACTGATTAGTGTGTGTATATAGTAGTAAAAACTCTCTCTCTCTCTCTCTCTCTCTCTCTCTCT
>NC_062538.1:22280650-22290650 GCF_022655615.1 Tachysurus fulvidraco
GAGGGTAATGGACATCAGAAACGAAGTACGCTTAGACATCTTAATGCAAAAAGGAAAATCGTCCGTCACTTAAACGGTCCGTGGAGTGACCGTCTTTGTCCGGTGACTGACAGCAAACTTCACACAACAATCTTCACTACTGAAAAAATTCTTATTAGGATTTTACTTTTCTTAGCTGCTTCTCTCATGATTTTAATATTAGTCTGTTTATTTTATTTGTAACAGATCAGCACCGTGTCCGTATATTTACGCTAATGTCACGTTATTGTGGCTGTGGAACAGAAATGCGGTCGAATAAAACTCTGTAAATTCTTAGACAGTTCCAGTAGAAACTAGTTTAAATACGAAGGAACTAAGTAAATATTTATAAAAAGATTTAATGTTGTGATATGTTTTATTATACGAGGTTTAGACGGTGTGCTTTACGCAAAGACATCCTGGGTTCATTCATTCATTCATTCCCTACCGCTTATCCGAACTACCTCGGGTCACGGGGAGCCTGTGCCTATCTCAGGCGTCATCGGGCATCGAGGCAGGATACACCCTGGACGGAGTGCCAACCCATCACAGGGCACACACACACTCTCATTCACACACACACTACGGACAATTTTCCAGAGATGCCAATCAACCTACCATGCATGTCTTTGGACCAGGGGAGGAAACCGGAGTACCCGGAGGAAACCCCCGAGGCATGGGGAGAACATGCAAACTCCACACACACAAGGAGGAGGTGGGAATCGAACCCCCAACCCTGGAGGTGTGAGGCGAACGTGCTAACCACTAAGCCACCGTGCCCCCCCCCATCCTGAGTCCAAGAAATATACAAAGAAAACTTAAAGATGAGAAAAAGAACAAATGTGCTAAGGATATTGGGAGAAATAAAATCAGGTGGAATGTAACTGCGTCACCGATCGTGACCGTAAACAAACAGACGCAACCAGGACCGCCTCGGCGATCAATCAGGCCCTTACGTGTGTTATGAGTGTTAATGCACGGCGGAAGCAGCTGCGCGGTTTATAATCCTCCCTCCATCAAGTGGAGGAAATCCTGGCGTTATAATATCACCGATCGCAGCTGCTCACCGCCTCACGGGCACAGATCAATCAAAAAACATCACATTATCTCGGTGTAAAATGAAGCTGGAAAACGAGCGTTTTGCAACTCGGAATGGCAATAAAGGTGCTCAGGTTACACATCGCCGTGTGCTCGCTCCGGGGGGACGGAAATGATGAAGCCATCTTTAACGAGCAAATCTCTGTGATGATCTCCAGGGAAACATAAACACAACAAAAAAAGGCCCAGTGTTCAGAAATAGCACAAGCTTATTATTATTATTATTATTATTATAATGAAGCAAGATAACTTTGTGCCGAAACGTCATCATGATCTGAATTTTATATCGCGCTTCGTATCGTTCAGAAGTTTGGGGTTTTCTGCTGCTCCTTTTACACTAGAACTATCCTGTCTTCCTGAAAAGCTATTTAGTTTTATTCCCTTTGATTAGAGGATCTTTTAAACGTTAAAGACGATTAGAATTTTATACACGGTATCGAGTGGCATGCGGTCAGCTCCGGAATTATCGGCACCTTTGATGTAGTTGGAAGCTCTTATCCATCCATCCATCCATCCATCCATCCATCCATCCATTTTCTACCGCTAACCCGGCATCTTTTATATATTTTGTAAATCATGATAGAAATCTAACCTTCAGCTGAAGTAAATCTTTAACCCTTATAGATAATCAACAACAATAATGTTTCTCCATCTAGATAAGGTTTATTTGATAAGGTTTGGTATGTTTAAGTTATAATCACGGTCTATCTCTTAAAATAAATACAAATAAATCAATATCATTTTTTACTCCAATAAACTTTTAATTGAAAACTAAATCAGCTGCATTATATAACAGTCACAAATACGTTAAGAATGTTACTATAATTTTCTATATGAATGAAACTTTCTTCATTTTCACCAATGAACCTTAAACGTTTTAGGCTTGAATGTTAAATACCTTTACTTATAAACACGTGTAAATGTTGATGATGTTTTTGTTGTTTCCTGCATAATTCTTTGCTTTATTTCTTGCAATATATTAAAGTGTTTAAGTTAAAAATTTAAAAGAATTTGTGCATGAAAGAATTCTCACTCTCTTACTCTCATCCATCTTCTACCGCTTAACCGAACTTCTCGGGTCACGGGGAGCCTGTGCCTATCTCAGGCGTCATCGGGCATCGAGGCAGGATACACCCTGGACGGAGTGCCAACCCATCACAGGGCACACACACACTCTCATTCACTCACACACACACACACACACACACACACACACACACACTCACACACACACTACGGACAATTTTCCAGAGATGCCAATCAACCTACCATGCATGTCTTTGGACCGGGGGAGGAAACCGGAGTACCCGGAGGAAACCCCCGAGGCACGGGGAGAACATGCAAACTCCACACACACAAGGCGGAAGCGGGAATCGAACCCCCGACCCTGAAGGTGTGAGGCAAACGTGCTAACCACTAAGCCATCGTGTCCCCCTGAAAGAATTCAAATAAATATTTTCACTAAAAAGACTTGCTAATAAATAAATAGAAGACCATGATTTAAATAAATAAATCATTTATTTGGCTTCATTTAAAATATACAGTACCTTATATGTATGTTTGACCTATTTTGACCAATAATGCCAATAATTCTGGAGCTGACTATAAGGTTAAACTTCCTAATGTTCAGATCTTTATTATTTGATTTCTTGCATCTATCCTAAGCTAATTAAAGTGCGTGTTCAGCGTCTTAACCTATTTAGTGTTTCATCGCGGTAACGAGGCTCGTGTGGTGGAACCGAAGATTAGCGACGATATTAAAGCGTCTGTTTGATGTTTGTATTAAAGGATATTTAATGAATAAATACTCTGGTATCCTGTAAAGATTTACATATTCATCACCATATGATGTAGATCGGGATTTTTATGTTTATTAAAAATAAAGTGCTAAATTAAACCAGTAGTGCCATGTGTACGAAAATCAACTCAACTTCATAGTCACTGTACAGTGTACAAGTACAGGGCTGACGAAATGCAGCAAATGTCCTGATTTAGTGTCACGTCACTGTCTGTCAAGCGCTCTCTCTCTCTATCTCCAGCATCACCTCCATTTTCACCTCTTTCTCTACTAAAATATTTCAATCCTATTAAAGTAAACCAGTCGATACTTATCGGCTATAACGGAGCGGCTCGGTAAATAACAAAAATAATCCAAGGTGTGAAACGGAGGGCCGAGTCACATCACCGTATTCTGTATATTGATGGATAAACAGCTTAGTTTTTATTAAACAATGAGAAATATGACATTATTTTTATCTTAACACTGAGACGGACTCATAAAGAGATTTAGATATAATCAACTGTTCTCATTATAATAAAGACGTTCAAGAAAACAATGGTTTTATGTGCAGCATTATTACTGGTATTAATGTGCATTAAGGCTGAGCGATATGACAATATGATAATATTGAAAAAATTACAAATTCAACTTTTTTGTATTTATATGTATGTATACTTGTAGACATTAAACATATCACCTGACGTTTTTTTTTACTTTTTTTTTTGTAAGTGCTACTGCTCACAAAACCCTAAATATTGTGATGATTTTCCAGCCGATGTGTCACAGCGCCCTTAAAGTTTACTAACATTATATCTCTAAATTTGTCTTCTTATTCTTTCATCGTCTGACTCGAACCTTTATGTGAAATCCTACTGTATAAATAAAATATGACCTTGATGCATCATATTATTCATTCATTCATCTTCTACCGCTTATCCGAACTTCTCGGGTCACGGGGAGCCTGTGTCTATCTCAGGCGTCATCGGGCATCGAGGCAGGATACACCCTGGACGGAGTGCGCATCATATTATGTATGATATTATTTTTTAACCTACCTGCACTCGGGCATTGTGCAGCATGAACTCCTGCTGCTTCTTCAGGTTCTGTTCCATGACCTTTGATGCAAAAATTCCCATTCTATTAAAAGAGAGAGAAATAAGAATCAGTCTTGTAACAGAAACTTAATCTACACCTTCTGACCAATCACAGTCTTGTAACAGAAACTTAATCTACACCTTCTGACCAATCACAGACTTGTAACAGAAACTTAATCTACACCTTCTGACCAATCACAGACTTGTAACAGAAACTTAATCTACACCTTCTGACCAATCACAGTCTTGTAACAGAAACTTAATCTACACCTTCTGACCAATCACAGTCTTGTAACAGAAACTTAATCTACACCTTCTGACCAATCACAGACTTGTAACAGAAACTTAATCTACACCTTCTGACCAATCACAGACTTGTAACAGAAACTTAATCTACACCTTCTGACCAATCACAGACTTGTAACAGAAACTTAATCTACACCTTCTGACCAATCACAGACTTGTAACAGAAACTTAATCTACACCTTCTAACCAATCACAGATTTATAACAGAAACTTAATCTACACCTTCTGACCAATCACAGTCTTGTAACAGAAACGTAATCTACACCTTCTGACCAATCACAGATTTATAACAGAAACTTAATCTACACCTTCTGACCAATCACAGTCTTGTAACAGAAACGTAATCTACACCTTCTGACCAATCACAGTCTTGTAACAGAAACGTAATCTACACCTTCTGACCAATCACAGTCTTGTAACAGGAACTTAATCTACACCTTCTGACCAATCACAGACTTGTAACAGAAACTTAATCTACACCTTCTGACCAATCACAGACTTGTAACAGAAACTTAATCTACACCTTCTGACCAATCACAGTCTTGTAACAGAAACGTAATCTACACCTTCTGACCAATCACAGTCTTGTAACAGAAACGTAATCTACACCTTCTGACCAATCACAGACTTGTAACAGAAACTTAATCTACACCTTCTGACCAATCACAGTCCACCTGGACAGCGCTGTGCTGTAAACGGTGATATAGAGGGAGGTTTTTGATTCAGATTATTTTGTTGTGGTTTTATTGCACCTTGTTTTGTTACAGAATAAACCCACGTACTCACACGTTTAAAGATAAAATGATTAATAACTCATACGCAAACACCTCAGGACTGGGCACAAATTAGCATGATGCTAACTGAGAGCACCGGTCAGCTGTCAAGGTAAAATGTTTAGTGTTAAATGTTTATTAATAAATACCTGAACTTTTATGTGTCACCCTGGTTAGTTTACTGGTTAGATGTGAGTAAATAAACCGAGTTAACTAGTTACTTCAGGTGAAATAAACCCAGTGAAAGCACAGAGCTGGTGGTGATGGTGTTAAACCTCTCACCTGCATTAATAAACACACACCGTTTAATTAACAAGTTAAACAACATGCTGTCGGTGAAAAATAAATAAAACTTCATCTTATTATTTTGTATTAATGACTGAACACTTTGCCTGACTGAGCTGCCAGGTTCTGTCAGTTAGCATCATGCTAATCTGTTCGCCTTGAAACGGTGGTAACATGAGTGAAAATCACAGTACCTGAGATTAAAGTACCTGAGAGTTTAAAGACGAGATAATTAGTTATAGATTGTTGTTGTTTTTTTTACACTGTGTTCAGCTTCAAGGACGCGCAGAACTACACAGTGTGTATGTTATATGGGGGTTATTCGTATTCTGACTAAACCGTTCCGCGCGTTGTGATTGGTCAGTGTGGGCTTTTCTTCAGCACTGTGATTGGCTGTCAAACAATCAATCACTTAGCGTCACACTTAGCGTTGTGAACAGGGTCACGTGATTAGGGGGATATTTATATGTTGTATATGTTGTACAAAGCTATTTATTATAATTAGAGAGAGAGAGAGAGAGAGAGAGAGAGAGAGAGAGAGAGAGAGAGATTATTTAACATCTTTTAAATTGATGTGTGAGATTGTTTACTAATTTAAACAGTTATTTATAATTATAAAATGACACTTTTAATAAATGTACATGATTCTTCTCCCGTTTTCTGGTTGATGTCGTGTTTCGTGTTTTTATTGATATGACTGTAGCAGTGTAGAGAGATCACTAAACCTGCAGAATACAACAGAAAACTGACAAATACTGAAAGTGAAACAACCTCATTTAAGAGTAGTAAAGAAATGACGTGTTATCAGGTGTGTGAAAGCAGGCAGGAGGGGGCATTAAAGTGCAGACAACAGGGGAGAAATTATACATTATTGGGCTCCATCTCGTGGCAGAATTTTCACCTACAGCAGAAAAGGTTCTGGATCCACATTATTATTATTATTATTATTATTATTATTATTATTATTATTATTATTATTATTATTATTATTATTATTATTATTATTGTCATTATTATTGTTATTATAATTATCATCATTATTATTATTATTATTATTGTTATTATTATTATAACCATCATCATAATTATTATTCATTCATTCATCTTCTACCGCTTATCCGAAGTTCTCGGGTCACGGGGAGCCTGTGCCTATCTCAGGCGTCATCGGGCATCGAGGCAGGATACACCCTGGACGGAGTGCCAACCCATCACAGGGCACACACACTCTCATTCACTCACACACTACGGACAAACCCTGGAGGTGTGAGGCGAACGTGCTAACCACTAAGCCACCCTGACCCCCCTCATTATTATTATTGTTATTATAATTAACATTATTATTATTACCATCATCATAATAATGATGATGATGTTGATCATCATCATCATCATCATCATCATCATTATTACCAAACTGTCATACGCTCCTGTGCAGATGTAGAATATTTCCAGTCATAAAAAAAGCAGACTTTTTTTTTTTTACACACTTTGTTTATTAGGTGTTTTCTTTCTCTCCAACACTAAAAACAGTGAAGTTGGGGTGTTAAGGGGGATGAGGGGGCAGCAATATCAAAATCAAAACTGTCATACAAAAAATCCACATGAGACAAACAGAGAATGAGACGTGGATGGAGAGCTCCGAGTTACAGCGGTGTATAAACCTGCAGCTGTATATACTCAATATTTACATATATATTAATTTGTAAATTACAAGGAAGAGAAAATAAAATGTACAATGCTGCAAAAAAAGTATTTACAAATGTAATAAATATTGGACCGAGTGCCCACACACACACCCACATACACACACCCACATACACACACACACACACACACACACCCACACACTCACAAACACAGACACACACAGGAAATAAAAGCAAAGCTACAATGAACATTTAATGTACAAAAATTACAAAATGAACATAAAATCATGTGTTATCATACTGTTAGTTTTTTCTTCTTTTAAGGTAAAAGAGCACAATGGCACCAGCGTGCAAAATGTGTGTGTACAATATGAAAAGTGTGTGTTTTCTATATGAAGTGTGTGTGTGTGTCCTCGTGAACAGGCAGTGTTCATGAGTCATTAAGTGTTCATGATATTTTTGTAAAATGATCTGTAAGATCTTTGGCCCTTTTTGCCTCTTATAATTCATACAAACACAAACGCACACACACACACACGCACACACATTTTCTAAAGGGCACACAATAGCTGAAATCTCAGTAGGTGTGTGTATAGTCCGAAAGCCTCGTCTTGACTTTAAAGGGAGTGAACAGGATTGAGGCGCAGCCAGAGGATTAAGACCTAATGCAGTGTCCTTCAACACCACACATCACAGCACACACAATCTCTCCCTCTCTCTCAGGGCTGTAACACACCAAGCCGACCTGTATTAAATAAAACAATTCTACGCACCAGGATGGGCATCGATCCGTTCATCTGATTCATCCCAAAAACCAGAACACACAGAAAGACCACGCTCACGTGTCTCGTGATACGTTGTTCTTTACTTATCATGATGTCATAATAGTGTGAATGATGTAATACTCAGTCCTAAACTATTTAAAGTGACAATATACAATTTGTTTTAGTGTCCTGCAAAACTACAGCAAGATATAGCTAGCCTAGCTGCTACTGTAACTGTACCGCCAATTAAACGCCACACTGTTTAAAGCAGCAGTATGCAATTTGGAAAAACTAGCCCTAGTACTGTACTAAACATGACAATGCCATAATTATACCTATAATATAAATATAATGTACTATTCAGTGCCACACTATTTAAAGCGGCAATATGCTATTTGTAGCAATATCCTATAGAACTGTACTGGGTTGCTGACAAATAATTTAATAAAAGATGCTATTGTATCAGCGCTGTAGTAATTAGTGAACTATGTAAAGCAAGTAATTTGCAGCTGTACCTCTGCCACCTATTTAAAGTAATACAATGTTCGATACTGCTGTAGTACTTAGGGAAAACCTACTTAAAGCGGTAGTATGCAATTTAAAACAGGATGCTATCGAACTGTTATTATACTGGAACAACCAAAACAACTCCTGGCTTCTTTTACAACACTACTACTTAGTGCCACACTTTTTAAAGAGGCAGTATGTAACTTGGGGCAGAACAAATAAACTTTAGTAGCTACCTCAGTAGCAGTATCTGATAATACGGTTACATCATTTAAAGCAGAAGAAAGCAATTTGAATCACAGCCAAAAAATTGAACACGCAAATTAGAAACGTGTTGTTTATGATACAGTTTGTTAGCGTATGGTTATATTTGTGTAAAAAATAAATTCACAAATATATTAGAGTCTAATCTTTAAATAGTTTTGACATAATCGGAGCCGACGAGGGACACACCCACAACCACTCCCGCCCCTGGTCAGCTTGGTGTTTTACAGCCTGAACATTTCTGAATATCATGACATCACAACTAGTTCATTACATCACACTGCAGTTCCAGGAGTGAGTATGAAGCAACGCTGTAACAGATTATCGTTTGTTTAATGTCCGTCATCTCCGTCAGTAGATTTTGTTCTCATTCCACGTTTCCTTGGAAAAGAAAAATTCACAAAGCAACAAAATTTCTTTCCTGTTTTCAAGATGACACGGTGAGACTTAGCGGGTCATTTGTGACTTTTCTCTTTCCGTAGCTCGCTAGCATGTTAGCAGGGTTCATAAGGACATAAGGACACGTGTCGTAGCAACATGATACATTCATGATATGTTAATCTGTTAACTTATTCATAATAAGTTAATATGTTAATTTTTACTTTAAAAGTCTTTTTTTATATAAAACAGACAAAAGTTTCAAAGAATTTCTCATGAAAAAAAGATTTTTCACATTTTTAGATAAGCTAGCTAACTCTCGTTCTGGAAAACATTTGAGCTACCTTTCTTTTTAGATTTTATTTCTTCCACCACAGACATGTTTCTGGCCTCCTCGGGCTTGGCGTCATCTATCCGGCTCCTTTAGCGTCACGAGGCTCGAAAGCGATAGTGAGATCACCTGCAGGAGGTCCGACCTCAGCGGGAGTTAGCACCAATTAGAGGAAAGGAACAAAACACGCAAAAGGCGAAAATACGCAAAAACGAGACACGAGGACGCCGCCGTATTTTCGAGTGTAAAGCAGATCAACCGATCCGTCGACCTCTGAGTGTCAACGGGGGGGGAATTTAACTTCCCCTAGTGGTGATTAAAGTGTGTGTAGTTCTAATCCTATTGGTTTTACCTGTAATTTAATCCACCTTACTTTCAAAATTCAGAAATCGGTAATAAATCAATGTTACAACATTAACTGCTGATGCTGAATTCGCAGTACGGCTAGTTAGCTTCCTCAGATCTCCTGCGTGAGAAGAACAGCGGGTCAATTTTTACTCAGCTGCTAGTCAAGCTAACGGTTATTTAAAACAATCGTGCTAATTGTCGAAAGGGGAAAAAAATGCTAGTATAAATAACCGGATTACAAACTCTATTAAAAACAAGGTGGATATTCTCATTTCTCATTGTTGTTTAAGTCGCGGCGTCTGCTAAAGGGTGAAATCCACCTTACGGTCCGGAGAAGACGGAGTACGTCGGTGTGAGCGGAGCGTTAGCTGTAATGCCCATTTAACAAACATAAACAGACTCATTCTC
>NC_062538.1:22298150-22300650 GCF_022655615.1 Tachysurus fulvidraco
TAATGACCTTGCTGACTTCCTGCTGCACTGCTTCACTACCCATAATCCTACAGCGACAGCTGACAATCAGAGACGTAACCATGGAGACGTAACCATGGAGACGTAACCATGGAGACTGAACTGAACTTTTTCATCACTCTTGCTTCCGGATGTTTCTCACAGTTGAATCTGCTAGCAAATCTCACTCTCTCTCTCTCTCTCTGTCTCTCTCTCTCTCTGTCTCTCTCTCTCTGTCTCTCTCTCTCTCTCTCTCTCTCTCTCTCTCTCTCTCTATCCCTCCCTCCCCATGTCTTTCTCTTTTCCGGTATCTGTTTCTTCTTGCTTCTCACACGCAGCCTGTCTTTCTTTCTTCCTCATCTTCCCCATTCTCTCTCCCCATCTCTCTCCATCCGTCTCACCCTATCTCGTGTTTCTGTGTCTTTCTGTCTCTCTCTTTCCGTACCTGTTGAGCAGGAGGTCGAGCACCTGGTTGGTGGTGGTGAACGAGCGATATGTGCAGAGGAAGATGGTGACGTAAGTGGAGTCGTTCTCTCTGAAGGAGGAGACCATGTACTCCACCAGCCTCTCCAACGTCCCCGCCTTAATGGTGCGCAGTTTACTCGTCTCATACAGACTCAGTGCCGAGTCTGAGTCCACGCCCAGCCAGCGCTGCCCCTTACTGACCGACGGCTGCACCTGCACCCTGCGCACAGAGATGGAGAACACGGCGCCGTCCTCCACCTCCTCCCCCAGCTCCTGAGTCGCATTCTAAACACACACACACACACACACACACACACACACACACAGAATCTGTCAGATGTCATGAAAAAAATGAATTAAGACTCTTGGGATTTAACCATCGTTTCAGTTTAATTTAACAAGTTCAAATCCAGTCTAAATATTATAGTGTCATGATGGTGATGTCAGAGTGGGCGGGGCTTGTTTCAAAACGCAACCTCCAAAGAGCTGCGATATGTGAAGAAAGAGTTCCACTGTGCTGTAAAGTAACTGTGACAACAATGAAGGCTTCAAATAACAGATTTGTCATTTTTTCCTTTTTTTTTATATATATTTTCTTTTTCATAATAGAATTAAAATGAATAATTTGAACGTGTCACCTGGGACAAAAGAAAAACCCACCAATACAATTATGAGTAATATAAATTATAATAATTACAAATGTATTACAGGATAATAAAATATTTTTTATATTGCATTTGTTATATTCATGTTTGTATTTAGTTGAATAAAATTGCTATAACAGCTCTTATCAAGCAGCACACACACAATAAACACACACACAATAAACACACACACAATAAACACACACACAATAAAAACACACAATTCTAAATACGTAAATAAACTGATCCAACAAATCAAACAGAAATATTGTGAAAATCTTCAGTTTTGAAACCTGGGACAAAGAAACACACACACACACACACACACACACACACACACACACACACACACACATCTATGTATACACACACACACACACGCACGCACGCACACACACGCACACACACTGCTCTGCCATCTGAAGGCTGGAACTGAGCCAAAGCAGCTAACAAAACACACACTGTTTATCAAACGAGCAGAAAAACACCATTCAGACCTCACAGTGTCTCTGTGTGTGTGTGTTTGTGTGTAATTGTGTGTGTGTGTTTGTGTGTGTGTGTGTTTGTGTGTGTGATGGAGGATTTAATATTTTTACCAACAAACATTCAATTAATTTAGCTTTTAATTTTTTTTATATAGTTTTGCTCTTCTCTCTCTCTCTCTCTCTCTCTCTCTCTCTCTCTCTGATCACACACTGATGTTCTTTTTCGCACTCACATGTGATCAGCTGACTTGTGAAGTTGTGTGTAGAACAACGCTGAGTTAAACGCCCCGTCCACGCTGAGCCGTAAATCCCTCTCTCTCATTCTCACTCAGAGTGAGAGACAGATTCACTTTGTCTGTTATTTCTTTTTTCCTCCTTTTTTACTGCAAGACCTACCTCTATCTCTCTTCACCCATGGTGTGTGTATTGTTTGTGGGTTGTGTGTGTGTTGTGTGTGTGTGTGTGTGTGTGTGTGTGTGTGTGTGTGTGTGTTGGAGTGAAACTGTGCTGCAGCCTTGGTGTGTCCTAAAATGATAAAGATAACAGATCATGTTTTCTCTCTCTCTCTCTCTCTCTCTCTCTCTCTCTCTCTCTCTCTCTCTCTCTCTCTCTCTCTCCCTTTGTGTCAGAATTCAAATCTTTTTGACTAACACACACACACACACACACACACACACACACACACACACACACAACAGTAACAGAGAAGTATTTTACAGAGTGTTTATGAGGTTTGTTTCATGTTGCCTGCAGTGAGCCAGAGATAAAGGAGCTCTACCTCTTTTTACCCACTAGGTGGCAGAAGAGGGAGTATCAGTATCAGTAGCATGTAGTCCATCAGCAGTGTAAACAGTGAAGCGAATCAGAAGCAAGTGTGTTACGGTGCACGTGTCAGACATAAGAGTCACA
>NC_062538.1:22305650-22315650 GCF_022655615.1 Tachysurus fulvidraco
GTCAGGTCCCACCGAATGATCAGTGAAGTGTGTGTGTGTGTGTGTGTGTTTGTGGTCTCTTGAGAGTCACTTAGGAGCACTCAGACTGAGCATGGCCTGATTACTCATCCCGTCTCCATTCAACACACACACACACAAACACACACAAACACACACATACACACCCCAACGCATCGATACTCCCTAAATATGAACACTGCATTAAGCCATTACTTTAAAATAGACATGAACTTGTACAGGCATCATACAACACTAATGCTGGCACACACACACACACACACACACACACAACTGTATATATATACACACACACACACGCACACACACTCCTGAACAAGGTCTTAAGATCTTGTTCAGGAGTGTGTATATATATATATGGCAACAGAGAACATTTAGAATGTCATTGTCCTTCAGACAGTCACACTGCCATGATCTCCTGATGGCAAAAGAAAAAAGGCTTTCTGTTTTTGAACGTGGCGGATTATTGAGCTACACAAAGAGCCATCAGGATCCTGAGTGTTATGGGACAAAAAAAAAAAGACAAGTAGATCCCACTGGAGATGTTTTCTACCCGGATCATGATAGATCCTCCTCCACTGAACCGGGTAAAAAACATCTCCAGCTGCAGTTCACAACACCTGCCTGATAAAGAACTTCTTCCAGAACAATAACATTGCACTTCTGGACCAACCTGTGTGTTTCCCTGCTCTAAATCCCCTTGAGAATGTGTGGGGAAGGATGACAAGGGAAGTTTATAAAAACAGACGTCAGTTCCAGACTGTGGATGTCCTTCTAAAAGCCGTCTTCACCACATGGGACAACATTCCACCAACCTCCTGGAAACAGTTGCATCAAGCATGAAGAGTGTGTGAAGTTATCAACAAGAACGGTGGAGCTTCTCACTACTCAGACCTTATATGACACCTTCAGTTCTGTTGTGGGTGTTTGTGGGCCAGATGTTTGGGGTATTCTGATCAGCTCCTGTTTCTTCTTTTGATATTATTAAGCAGTTCTCACAACCTGGTTATGATCCACTGGCACAAATGTGCTGGCTCAACTGGTTAAGGCTCTGGGTTGTTGATCGGAGGATCTGGGTTCAAGGCCCAGCACAGCCAGGCTGCCACTGTTGGGCCCTTGAGCAAGACCCTCAACTCTCCCTGCTCCAGGGGCGCTGTATCATAGCTGCCCCTGCACTCTGACCACAACCTCCTCAGTTACACTGTGCTGTAATGTATATGTGGCGATAATAAAGGCTTCTGTGCCCCGTTCTACATCTACTTCTACATTTCTACATATACATGGGAATGAGAGACACATGTAGTATTTGTAATATTAATTTATTATAATATTATTATATCATTACATCTATTTTATATTTTAATGCATGATAGGTACACCTTTTTTTTAAATGATCATTTCTTTAGTTTTCTCTCTCCTACTGTCACAAACTTTCAGTTTTACTTTAATATGAAATAATTTACATGATGTGAGGACAGCAAGAAATAAGTATCCCAGAAATAAGTAAATAAATAACTGCAATTATATGAGTTATAATTTATTATTATTATTATTATTATTATTATTATCATCATCATTATTATTATCATTATTATTAATATTATAATTAATTTTTATTATTGATATTATTATTATTATTACTATTATTGTCATTAGAATTATTATTATTATAATTATTATCGTTATCATTTTTATAACAGTTATTATTATTATTATTATTATTATTATTATTATTATTATTATTATTATTACCTCTAGCAGGGGCAGCTCGGGGTCCAGATGTGTGAAGCTGTGCAGCACCACTGGACCTTCATGATCCACCACCTCGAGCTTCACACCGTCCCAGATGCTGCGGACCCTCCAGGCGCTGGCATCGAACATGACGTCATCGGGGTGGTAAAAGGAGCCGAAGAAGTAAAAGGGCGAAACGCAGCTCCGTTACACCGGGCATGGGGTAAAATCCTGCGGTGTTTATTATATCTGTCTCTCACCAAAAGCGACAACAAAGCGCGGCGGTCACGCGCCTTTCACACTGTAACGGGAGGCTCGCGCATGTTCCCGGTCTCCGCTCCGCTCGCGCACACCGACTGATGGGGCAGAGAAAAGCCCCTCATGTTCCCCTCCCCCTCCTCCCCCTGGGGGCGGGATTCGGTGTATTTAAGCCTCTAACCACCCCCCTCGCTTTATCTGACATACTTCCATTGGCCAGTGTCCTCTGCGCGTGAAAGTGCTCCAGTGCGCTGTGATTGGTCAGCACTCTGCTCCAGCATGACTAGTGCATTTCTTTAATAAACCCAAATCAGTAGATTTGATAAATAATTGTTCTGAACAGAACCATTTGGTAATTAGATTCTCACACATATATTTATTTATAGTAAGATGTGTAATAATCAAACACAATAAAAGGCTTATACATGTTTACAGCTACATGCATGAGTGTGTTCATGGTGACACAAAGTGACCTAATAAAGTGTTAAGGCATTAAACTGGATTATTGTCTTTCATTAGTGTGTAAATGTACATTTACAATCCTCACATATTCCTGTGGTCCCAAACGTGCATCATTCATTTTACATTGGAGCTAAGAAGCAAATATAGCAATGAAGTGATAGATCAATGCTTAATTGCTTAAATCTGCTCTAATTTGCTCATAATTGCATCAAATTATATTGTAAAAGATCATATGTTAAATGTGGAAATGTCTTTTTCTTATTATTATTATTAGTAGTAGTAGTATTTTTATTATTCTGATTATTATTATTCTACTTATTATATATTTTTTTCTTACTATTTTTACTGTTACTATTATTATTATTATTATTATTATTATTATTATTATTATTATTATTATTATTATTATTACAGCTAACTGACAATTCCACATGTTAACATTTTATTAGTGAGGTTTAAAAGTGTAAAAAAGTGAGAAATGGCCACCCACATAATGTTCCAGTGTTCAGAAGCACTGTGGCGTTTTGTTCAGGTTTCTAAACTACAGGATGTCCCACTGTGTCCTCGAGCCTGTGTGATTCTACCTTAGCTTCATCATATACACAGAGGTCTTTATTCAGAAAGTTTAAAATACATTAGGAGCTTGACGATGACCACGAGTTATGAGTCAGAAGTTTATAGATAAAAGATGAGCCTCAGTTCATTCTGGATGCTTTTTCATGTTCTAGAGGTCCTGTATTTGTGTTTGTGTTAATACATGATGCTCACACTGTGTTCTGTGTGTGACATCACCGAAACACTGGATGTGGTTTGAGGCAGATATTTACTTTAAGATTTTTGTGTGATTCAGATGTCCGTTTGTTTTTAGCTTCATTAGCTATGTAGCGCCAATGCACAACTAAAGAATCTGTGAACAGGATATGCTGACTCAGCTTTTGTTGTTTTTGAAACTAGAAGTCTCTGATCGCTCAATTCGAGTACGGCGAGTTCACCGTGAGGTGACGGAGAATGGAAACACAAAGCTGAAGCCCTAACCAAAAGAACAAAACAGCTTTGTAATTGGGTCGTTACTGAAAAAGTAAAGTGTTCACATACACACACACACCCACACACACACACACACACACTCACAGACATACACACACACACACACACACACACACACACACACACACACACGCCTCCTCTGGAAGTTTTGGCTGCTCTACTTTGCACATCTGGTGTGTGTTATGTGTGGGCCGAGCCACTGCCGGTAAAAGCCGCGACAGAAAACACAATCATGGAGCCGAGGAATGTAGAGGGGGAGGGGACACACAGCTAGCGGGAAAGGCAATGTGTGTGTGTGTGTGTGATTCCCTCACTAATTACAAAACCAACTCACAAATATGCATGTTTTGTATAATTACATGCAAAAAATATGTTAATTAGGTTGCACAGAAAAGATGCACTCAAATGTGTGTGTTTGTGTGTGTGTGTGTGTGTGTGTGTGTGTGTGTGTGTGTGTGTGTGTGTGTGTGTGTGTGTGAGTGTGTACATTCATGTATGAAACTGTATGCCCATGTATAAACATGTGTATGTAGGGAACAATTGTTTATGTGCCCTCACAGTAAAGAAGATGAACCATTTTAATGGGTGTGGCCTAATATTCAAATCAAATTGGATCTCATTTGAATATTCATTTGGTTTGGTCTCTACAGACACAACACATTCTTTAATGTATTTCCCAGAAGGTCCTACAGTATATAAACAAAGTACCTACTTATTCAGAAGGTTCTAGTTTTCTCTGCTCAGGAACGGTTACGTTCTAGAAGTCCAGACTATCATCCACAGAGAACCGACGATAAACATGACACTAATTATGGGCTGTGGAACGTGAGAAGCACCGTGAGGAGAAAAATCTGAGACGGCATCGTATCAGATTTGCTGACTCACGGCAGTGTGACTCATGATTAGAACCCAACCTCTGCTGAGTCACCTCAAGGTCATCCCTGAATGTTCTGAAATCTGGAACCTCCTGTCAGTCAAATCATGCTGTTACGTTTCTAACTAAGCAGGAACGATTTGTATGTGAGATCCATGTTATTGTTGTGTCTCCGCCTCCTCTGTTCTGTGGTGCATGATGGGATGTGATTAGATCAGATAGCTCATTCTATCGATCTCACGCACGCACGCACACACAAAAACACACACAGACACACACACACACACACACACACACACACACACACACACACACACACACTTACTTTCCTACACATGACATTCAATAATAAGCGCACTGAAGGAATCCGGCATCGTAATGCCGTCTCATTGTCTTGCTTCGTGTCTGCATTCCTCCATTCTCAAGGAAAAGCGATGAGGAGTGTACTCCTACACACACGCCTGGAAATGAGGCTGATCTAATTAACTGGACTGCTTTTATCCTGCCGATGGCTAGCATTGCTGGCATTGCTTAGCGCCCTGGCTAATCAAATGAGGGTTGATATCATTAAGTGAGTCATCGTGCTGCTTTACTGTAAATCAAAGCAACGTTATTTAGCTTCAGAAGAATAATAAAGCTTTTCTCTCCATATATCCTGCCTTCACTATGACGACGCGTGTGAAGTTTGCGTCATGTACAGTACGTAAGGAGTCTCCAGTGTTAGCGCTTTATAACATCGCAAATTGCTCTGATCTAAGAGGAATACAGTAAATCTCTCAGGGATGTGTTGTTGTTATAGGAAAATAACCTCTGCTTGAGAAAGAACTTTTAACTGTCCGTTAACTTTAGCAGGTAACTTTAGCAGGTTCGGTCTTTATAAGAGTGTTATTCACAGTTACACCATCACATTTTTATCTTTATCTTTTTTTTTTTTTCGAGCTCGGTTCCCAGAAGCCGTGAGGTATTTAAAGAGTTGCGAAAAGGGCATTCAGGAAAATCCCTCCTTGTAATCTGTCTTTACATAAACGTGGCATCGGAGCCAGGCACAGAGGGGATCTCCCACGAGTGATCTTTTAAAATCATTCAGTTCCTGTGACATTTCTAAGACATGAGGTGAAAAGGATAAAGGTTAGAGAATGCAGATAATCAAGACTGCAAAAAAATATCACTTTCGAAAGGTCCTGTGTAAACCGGTTGGAGCACAAACAACAGACTGCAAAATGTCGACGAAATACCAGAAGGGAATTGATCGTATCCTGATGCCACAGATTCACATTCTAATCATTACCTGTCATCTGGACCAGAAGTGTTATTAGGATTTATGAGAACAGCACAGAAGTGTATAGTATTATATCATGTTAAGTTAGCGTCTGAGGCTGTAACGTCACTCTATCGTTTTACTACAAAAAACCAGCACAAACATACAAATGCTCGTGTTCCGATTCTTTATACGAAGGAGAGATGGTGTAAACACTTTGTCATTAATATCACAAAAGATTGCAGATCAGATCTGAGGTAAAAGATCGGCGGTGAGCGTGTTCTAATTATAAAACGTTTGTGTTAGAATTAGTCCGGGACAATGAGCTTGAGATAACGGCTCACTCACGCTGAGATCACCTCACAATGGGCTTTTAGAGATATGACCACGAACTGACAGATATCACGCAGCAGGAGGCCCTTTTTATCTCTAAAAATCCGACAGCCCTGATCTTTTCTTCAGAAAGGTGCTGAAAGAGAAGCCGAGAGAGAAAAACAGAAGAATCTGATCACCTACGGAGACGTGGGAATAACAGGGAAGTCCGATAAGACTTTATCTGATGCCTCGGATCACTTCATCGTCACACTATAGCTGATCAGCTGAATAACTAGCTGTCGTTAAAGAAAACACGATGTATATTTAATTAACTCTGTCGTAAGAACATCTTCAAAGATAAAACTCCATCGATGATGATGGTTTGTTCCCTGATTTCAACACGTTAGTCCGTTCATCATTTTATATCATATTATATTGATATTGCACCACGATCAACAATGAAAATGGTCTTTAAGTCCACTGAACATTTTAAGTTAAGTTTTTTTCATTACAATTAATTGATGACATCGTTATTTATTTATTTATTTATTCTGTGCAGTGTGTTTGGCTCTGAAACTCCTCACACTCTTCAGTTAAAACTAATGGGGAGACTCTAAAGGCTCTGACTCCGACTGCTCTGCTTCCACCCTAATGGCTTCTTTTTTTCCCCTTTCTTTTTAGAAAGCACTCTCATCATCTGCAATTTGGCAAAAAAAAAAAAAAAATGTCAGCGATCCATCATCCGTCCTGCTGCTGTACTTTTCTGTCTCTATCGATCAGTAGAGCCGCCGAATTCTCTTCCATCCTTTGGTATGGATTCTCTTTATTCTCTAATATTAATACACGATTCCCGGACTGTATATATTTATAATCACACCCCCAGTGTCACCCAGATGAGGATGAGGTTATATAATCACACCCCCAGTGTCACCCAGATGAGGATGAGGTTATATAATCACACCCCCAGTGTCACCCAGATGAGGATGAGGTTATATAATCACCCCCCCCAGTGTCACCCAGATGAGGATGAGGTTATATAATCACACCCCCAGTGTCACCCAGATGAGGATGAGGTTATATAATCACACCCCCAGTGTCACCCAGATGAGGATGAGGTTATATAATCACACCCCCAGTGTCACCCAGATGAGGATGAGGTTATATAATCACACCCCCAGTGTCACCCAGATGAGGATGAGGTTCCCCTTTGAGTCTGGTTCCTCTCAAGGTTCCTTCCTTTACCATCTAAGGGAGTTTTTCCTCCCCACAGTCACCTGAGTCACCTCAGACTTGTTCATTAGGGATAAATACATACACATTTATATATATCTAATATTAATCTTGTGTTTTTGCATCATATTAATCTTTGTATAATATTAAACTTTGTGTATTATGTTTCTTATGTTCTGCTTGGAGACAAAAGTCCATTGTTAAAAGTGCTAAAGAAATAAAATTTGAATTGAACTGAATTGAATTGAATTAATTCGTTAGACATCTCTAGCTAACGTTCTCAACCAGGAAGTGAGGAACGTTTACCCGAGCGTGTTCTCACCTGACTAAAGACCGGGGACAAAAACACAACACGGTTCTGTTTACACGGATTAAACACGTGCAAGCGCTCTATAAAGCTTTTTATATTTAATTACAGTATCGTGTGTCCAAACATTCAACTTAAACCGTCTTATTTTCTTTTCAGTTTTTCACTAAATCGACATGATTTATTTTGTGTACGCAAGCTAAAAAGTCACAGAAATTTAGCCAGCTGATCAGTTTAAGCTCCGCCCACAATGATTGACGTGACTTTCGGAACCTGTCGGTCAGTCAGTAACAATTAGGATGTTCAGACACAGAGGTAAGTGTGTGTGGATTTGTGTAAAGTAAGAAGCATAGGTTAGTGTAGGTAAGTGTAGTGTGATGTAGGACAGCGTCTCGCCTACCAGATCTTCCAGGATGG
The DNA here is from genome assembly GCF_022655615.1 of Tachysurus fulvidraco. Taxonomy (NCBI): domain Eukaryota; kingdom Metazoa; phylum Chordata; class Actinopteri; order Siluriformes; family Bagridae; genus Tachysurus; species Tachysurus fulvidraco. The sequence continues at coordinate 22,313,568 of NC_062538.1, forward strand.
ACAGATGGAGGTCCAGCATGACCATTCTGACAGGCTGGACAAGGGCTTTCTGTAGACTGTACGTCTGCTTCATCTCTATTCCTCCACTCAGTTCTTCATCATTCGCTTCTGCTGTGATTTATCCTCTTTCTTGTCTATCCCTCTCTCTATGTCCTCTTTTCTCTCTCTTCCTGTCTTTACCTTCTTTCTCTCACATTCTTTCCATCTATGAGTCTACCAGTTGTTACATCTCTCTCTCTCTCTCTCTCTCTCTCTCTCTCTCTCTCTCTAGTTTACCTTGCTATTACTGTAACAGTCAGCGAGCTGAGGCTTGTTTAATGCACCATAACACACACACACACACACACACACAAAAAGAAAACACCCTGTATGGAGACAAGGCTTTTTGGAATGTGGAGGTGTGGAAAGAGGAAGGTATTCATAACACACACACAAACACACACACACACACACACACACACACACACACACACACACACACACACACACACACACACACACACACACACATACCTTATACCTGCACACCTAAACATAAATAAAAGACTAATTTTATGAGTTTCTATTTAATTCTGTGGGGTATAACTCTGTGTGTGTGTGTGTGTGTGTGTGTGTGTGTGTGTGTGTGTGTGTGTGTGTGTGGTATTCACTCTTCAGCATTTATCTCTTATTCTCCTACATTTTAACTCTGAGTATGATATACTATACTATGCTATGATTTATAACTAAATAAAATAACCCCTTCTTTAGCCTAGCGTACATGTCTCTCAACTCAAGCTAGCTTCCAACAACAGCCTGTGAGGTAACAAGTAAATCAGCTGTTTGTTTGTTTTTGCTACTCTTCCCTTGTTTCCTCTTCCTGCTAATAGCAAAACTTCATCGTTATTATTTAGAATTCCACATAAGAAAGAAAACCTTGTGCACAGATCTTAGCTGTCACGTTTAGCAAGAGACCTACTAGCTTCCAAACTAGCCGCTAGTTTACAGACTCGGATGTAAGTCTTTGCCTTTTTACCATAACAATGAATTGCATTTAAATTACCACATAAAGGCAGGGATATAATGATTATTATCATCATCATCATCATCATCATCATTATTATTATCGTATATGTTACTAGCAAGAGAGAAAGAGTTTTAGGGGAAAAAACATTTCAGGGGGAAAAATGACAAAGGAAGTGAATCAGGACAGTTTAAGGTCATCATGAATAAAAAAAAAAGGAAATCCTTTTCCTCTGATGATGCAGATCATAGATCCTAATGCTATCGGCCCTGAACGCAGGAAACACAGGAAGTGAACTTTAACCTTCCTAGAAAATGTAGTTTATAATAGAATCTGTTTCACCATTATGAAATAAACTGAAAGATTCACTGACAGTTGAGAATGACAGATTTACATCCAATCAAACAGTGTGTGATCAATTAAAAAGCCAATCAGGCTTCGGTATGCAAATATGCACCAAATTCTGTATATGAAATGTAAATTTAGCATGGAAAAGGGGTGGGGCTTGTTAAGTTAGGGGAGGGATCCAAATTTGCACATTCATCAAATGTATAAAGGTCAAAGTGTAGCTTCTTTTGTGACTTTTTTTGGTTCTATCTAATGTCTCTCTCTCTCTCTCTCTCTCTCTCTCTCTCTCTCTCTCTCGTTCTGTTAAAACAACACATGTTAATTAACAAACATACACTTTCTAAAATACAGTAACACACACACACACACACACACACACACATATATATGCACACATCTAATACAGTCAATTACACACAATAACACAATAAGACACACTATTGCACAATATTTCTCTCTCTCTCTCTCTCTCTCTCTCTCTCTCACTCTCTCTCTTTCATTCTCTCTCTCACACACACACAGACACACACACATGCACAGACACACACATTCAGTGTCCACTGTACAATATTACCAGAGTTGCATGGCAGGAGGTCTAACAGAAGACAGATGGAGCATCAAGTGCAATGAACAGCAACATATGAGCTCTATGTGTTACACACACACACACACACACACACACACACACACACACACACACACACACACACACACGCATCTATCTGCCCATGA